>NC_044054.1:7444319-7706819 GCF_902167405.1 Gadus morhua
TAATAGATCATGAACAAGCTATTAGTAAATTATTTACTAATGACTTGTTCAGTATCAGTTAATAGTTTATGCATGTTATTGGGACGTTATTCTCAAGTTGCAACTATTCCTCATTTATTAACTGTAAGTAAATGAGGAATAGTTGCAACTTTAGAATAACGTCCCAGTAACATACATAAGCTAATAACTCACGTAACTCACACTTTACAGATCAGTTGTTAATAGTTTGTTAACCATCTACTAACACCAGTGAAACTTTGTAGAACAGCAAATGGGCGGAACAAGTTCAAGGTACAGAAATCTGACGTTATATTTAAAATATCCAATTTTTGTACCTCAACCCTGTTCCACCCATAGGCTTTTCTGTGTACTGTTAGTTATTCTTATGAAATTGATTGATTGCCAACATTGGATGTGCATGCACGTGCAGTCAAGTTGCAGTAATTCCAAGCACAACTAACACCCACCTGGAAAACCATGACATACTCCTTGAGAATAGCCAGCAAACCCTTGTAGATGCTGAGCCGTAAGACTGTTGTCGTCTCCTCATGCCACAGCTTCTGACATACCCTCTTTTTTCTCTCACGGCCTTGTGGAGTCATGCCTGTGAAACACAATACATATTCGTCCTCATTAGTAACTTCAAAACAAGTATAAGTGCTAATTATTATAAGGGATTGGAACATCTCATCACCTTTCCTGTTGAGTTCCTCCTGAACCACCTTGATACGGGCTCTTGCCGCCTGGTTGACGTGGTACTTGGTGTACATGAGCTCCAAAGGCTCCCTATACAGCTCCTTATCGGCAGTGGAGAGGAAGCCATAATAGAGGACTCTGTACGCAGGCATCATGGCATGGGTTGCCATGCTGGCATCGTATGCAGACAGCCAGCGATGAGGAACAAAGCCCCTTTGTGGGCTGGAGGCGGGGAGATTTAGAAACATAGCTATCTCCTTGAGGTACATCACCTGACAAAAGACAGAAAAAGATACACATACATAGACATTCTACACATTCCATAGATTTAACACAGTACAGTACAGTAGAGCCAGCAGCCGTGGTCTAGACAAGAGCTGCATTTTGTTTACCTGGTCTGGACTCCACTGATGGTCAACCTGGAGATCACTGAACAGCTTCTCCAAGTAGCCGTCAAAGGGCTCTGAGAACTTCTTTGCCGCATTGTGTATGTGATGACAGGAGTCCCCATCAACATCGAGCAGGTGGGGACAGTATTGGTGCATCCTGATCTCGAGGCCGGTCTTGCTGCCCCTCATCACAGCACACGAGTCCATCAGCATACTCACAAGGTTATTCCACGGGATGTGGTTTTTCTCAAATAACTCACAGAGCACCTTCTCTAAAGAAGCAGCATTCCCCTTCACGATCTCCAAGGACCCCAAATGCTCTATCACCTTCCTCAAGTCTGCATGGTAGTAGCAAACGAGCATGGAGAAGATCTTCAACATAAAAAGGTTTATTAGCCATGCAACATTTTACAGGGCATACACTGAAGCAAAAACAGAAGGACTGTGATGGCAATAGCTTAATATGAGACAAACCTTTTTGTTGTTGTTGGAGGTACTCTCGTCTAAATTTAACGAAAAGGGAAACATCTTCAGGTTGGAAAAGGTCCTCTCAGAGTAGGTCCGCCCTACAAAAAGTCGGAGAGATTTTGTCACATCACATGCATAATCTAATTGGTACAATATAAATCATACAACAGGTAATTCTGGCAACATAGCAGTATATATAGCAACATGGTAGTTTAAGGAACATGTTTTATGTGTGCAGTTCACTAAAATGTAAATTAAAACACTGAAATAGTAGGTAAGAAAGAAAATTTAAATACCTAGACCATGGATCATCTTGTATGAAGCTGTTGTCCTCGACAGCTTCATTCCCTGCAAAGCTGGTTTATCCAAGGAAAGGGTCTGGGCAAGCTCAACAATTACAGGAGCCATAGAAAACGAGATGGAATGCTCCGCCAAGGTTCCAAGGACCATTGCCTAGAACACAAATGATGTAATTAATGTAAAGCTAGTGTATTCCATGTTTAGGTGTTGATGCTGCCAGTGACGGGAGCTGATTGTGATACAATAAAAATAACAATCTCAAAGTGCTAGTGTACTCTGTCTAAGCTGCCTGTGCTGAGTAACAGGCCTACTCCACCTACCTCTGGATTTGCTATGCGGTTTATGACTGGTACGGGGATCTTTCCCTGGCACTGCTGCCTGATTGTTTCTAACCCCTGGTTGGCTTGACTCTGGCTTGCTGGATTCACCCGAGCTGATGCTGGAAGGAAGCTGCTGGCAACACTATGAGTGGAAGCTATCATCTCCACCTTTTTCTTGTGAACGTTCGTCTGGCAGTGAGCCTGCAGAGCATGGCTGCCTTTGTTAGCATAATTGATCTCTTTGTGGCAGAGAATGCATCTGGCGAATCCCTGCCTGTTGATTTTGATGAATACATCTCCTAGATGAAAGGACACCTCTTGCTCTTTTACTGAGACCTTGCCTTCCAGTTTAAGCCACGACCAGTTCCAGCTGCATTTCAATCCAGCATCCAGCTGTTTAATAATGGCGGAATCCTTTTCTCCTAACACACTCATTCTGCAAAAAATAATGTTTGTATTAGTTTAAGCACCATCTTCTAGTTTAGCCTTATTGATAGAACGGTGGACCACTTGACCCTTCAACCTTGTCAGTCCCCTCACCTAAAAATGATTGTAGGTTTGTGATTTATGTATGACTGTTTTTTTTTAATGTTAGACTAACGGTAGCGTTAGCTTATCATTTTCCACCGGAGCTGCTCAATGAGTACTAAAGTGTGACGTCACGTTCCCATAGCAACTGCTTTTCGGTTCTACACAAACCAAATTAAGGGGGGGGGGGGAATTAAGGGGAAATCCTATGCCACACAAACTTTTTATAGAAAAGGAACGATTTTTTTTTGCGAATTGATTTGCTTTACCAATGATGTAAGTAATATTGAGAATAGATTGCCTCCATATAAAAAAAAAAAACGAAACTAACGTTTACTTACTTTTTCTTTTAATACCACAGGGGAATACATGAACGCCTCGACATGTTTCGATTGGTAGTAATTTTCACCTCTAGATATTGATTTATTTTCAGTTTGAAAGAAACACAAGGAAGCAATGGAAAATGCCATCTCTCGTTGGGTTGTTTAGAACTGAAAATCCGGTTGCCAGGACAACCTGACAAGCAGTAGCTCGTTAGCTAAGCCTACGTCAACCGAGCTCCTGGGTAACTTAGATATACCAGATAATATAAAAAATGATTGAAACGATCACTCACCCAATTCAGTCAGGTAAATCGCCGGGGCCAGGCTAGCTTTCAACTTCTGATGGTGGTCTGGATCCCGCTCCCGTCAGCACGAGCGAAGCGAACTGCTTGTGCACCAATCCTTTTGGTACGCCGCACGCGCACCGGTTCGCAGTTCACTGAACCTCTGGGGCTGGTTCAGAGGCCGTAATCGGGGCAAAATCGGGCTGAAATCGGAACACTTCGCGATTTCAGCCCGATTTGTTCGCAGACAAATTTGCGAGTCGTACACGATTTTGAAAAGTCGGCAACGAGACGAGGTCTTGTAATGTGAAATGCTTGTCAGAATCTTTTGGGGAATCCATGAATTATCCATTGTTGACATGAGGGAAAACCGCCCCCAGTTGGGTGAGGGAACCCTGCGAACAGCTGGAGCTCAGGCGCAGTGTTTACCAACGGACTTCACTGCACTACGCTGAGGAGTAACTACTACAAAAATGAATATGATCAAACCCAAGAATGAGTCCACAATCTTGAACTGCGATTGGTCAGAAAGACGTAACGGCTAATGACAACATTGAACTCTCATGCAGGCTCGAACAGAGTGACACACAAACACACACAAACACACACACACACACATAGTTTTTCACCCACTCCGTATCCAGCTTCTTCCACGCTTTAGCACCCAGGCTACTATGCCGCGAGCTGGGGCTCTCATGGTCTCCCCTTCGATGTATTCCTTGCTCGCATCCAGTTGTCATACGATTCATGCAGACTGGTTTTGAACGGCTGATTCCACCTACTTTGCGTGTGCCGTGTTTTCCCCTCGATGTGGTTGATGAGGTTGGTCCGTAGCGGAAAGGCCTCGTCCGCTACAAACACATGAGGCAGGGGTCCTCTGTGCTCAGCCCCCGGCAGTGCTCTGTCAGCAGGGAGCTCGAGATTGCCAGCGTGGAGGGCCTGACCAAACTCAGAGTTGGCCAGAATTCCTCCTTCACTGGTTCTCCCATAGCCCCCCACATCGATGACCCGGAAGCAGTAGTCTGCGTCGACAACTGCCAAGAGAACGATGGAAAACGTTCCCTTGTAGTTGAAGAACTGCGAACCGAAGTTCGCAGGGGCCTTCAGAACTACATGCTTCCCATCGATGGCACCACAGCAGAGAGGGAAGTTCCACCGCTCCTCGAACCGCTCTGCAACCACTCTCCACTCCTCTGCAGTGGGCACAGCCATGAACTCCTCCACCAGGCAGTCCCAAATAGCCGTGACCACATCCGAGACGATGGAAGCCACGGTGGAGGCCCCGACCCGAAAGCTGTTGGCGATCGTTCGAAACGAATCACCACTAGCCAGGAATCTGCAACACATGAATTATTTATTTTAGCCTTATTGAAAATTTCAGTTGTATAGCAAATCTGTAGGCCAATTATCTCACTGCGCAGGTAAATGTCTTGACTAGTGTTTACAGTGGATTTGCAACAGCTTATTTTACTTTCAAAAGCATGACAAGGAGGTCAATGTGGAATTTACTCGCATAGTATAATATGAATGAATATGTTGAGCCATGATGCATTCCTTTATTTTGTTTGTATAAAACTCTGGTGACATGCATGTATGAAGATTTGCGTTTAGGTTGAAACACTGGGTGGAGCATTGACAGGAAAAATGAATAGCAGGTAGGCGCAATGGGGAAAGCAACTCATATCACCACCATGTCATGTCAGCACGCTTTCGTTTGCCTTGTGTTGAATTTAACTCAATGAATATTGCCTTTCATGTTACAATGGCCTATGCCATGGGTGAGCCTAGTGCACGATGCTTGAATAAATGGGTCACTACTCAAATATAAACAGCACATTGGAAATAGATGAATGCACTTTCCGATAGTATATGACTACAGAATGTGCTGATTTTGAGTAATTAGCCTATGAAACCGCAACTTACCGGCGACAGATGGACAGGCGCTCCGCCGCTGATATGGAGCGCCTGTAGTTGGTGTCCTGACGGGAGATCCTGGCACCAACCCGGGCTAGCAGGTCATCGAACATGGGGACAGTCAAGCGCAAATACCGCTTGAACCGGCCGTCATCCAGGCGGAGTCCCTGGAGGAGGTGGTGAAACTCACCCAGCTCTGAGCGCCTACGCATGATCTCATGCACCCAAACACGACAGCGTTTGGGTTTATTTCTCTCTTCCAACTTCCACAACTCATACAGCGCAGCGATGGTGGTGACCTTCATGTTTGTGGAGCTTTGGAAAGAGAATGAGAGGGAGAAAATGGGCGGGCTCATCTAGCTGCGTTGGCGCGTTGGAGCGTTGAACCACCACACACTGATCAAGCGTCAGGTTAGACGCGTTACTCGCGTTATCCAACGCGAGTAACGCGTTTGGTGTGGCCGCACCATCAGATGCAATATACTTCTTCACCCTATACCTTGCAGGTTACTAAATTAAATGCTCTTGGCTACTGCCCTTTGCTTTTTGTGGGACGACATGGCCGAAAGGGAGAGATCAACGGGGACATGGATCACCATATCACGGTCATTGATGAAGTGGTGCGGGAAATTCTTAAGAAAATGGGCAAGCTTTATGAGCACCTGCTGAAGAGTAAGATCATCTTAGTTCAAAATGATTACATTATACTTTATTATCCCATAGTGTATTGGTTAATGGGTGCCGTGTCACTAAATTCATCTAATAGAAATATACTCTAGTATATACTGTCTATACATTTTTATATAGTGATGGGCGCGAGTAATCGATTCCTTGACCAACAAGGAAAAAGGTGTACTCTGTATACTGTAAAGGTGCAAAAAAAATTCCCATGTTAGCTACAATTATTTCAAATCTTTTCACATGTATAATACAGCTCAAATGTCTGTCCACCAGCCTCACACACTGTTTTGATTTCCAAAAAACCCTGTCTAGACGTTAAGCATAGTGGATTTCCTCGCCTGTCTCACCAACAGAAACACTCTCATTTTAAACTTTGCTTTTATATTTTACTTTCTAAAAAAATTATTTTCAATGATGACTTCTGAGTCTAAGAATACACTAAACGTGCCCATCCCTAAAATATAAGTGTTACATCTAGCCCATTGCAGCATTGAAACCTCATCTACCTGAGCTTTTAAAGAGAGTAAATCCGCTGATGTAGGATGTCTTCAAACTACTTACTGTTATTTTTCCTTGGTAGTCATTTATTTATTTGTTTCAATATTTTATTTGCAGAGCTACATCTCCGCCAGGGCGCATCAACAGCTGTGACTGGGCCACTGGCGGACAGCGCTCAGTCTGGAGCAGGGCCAAGACCAGGACCAGGACCCGAAGAGAACTTTGTGCTACACCTTTTTCCCTCAGTTCCACCTCCACCCCTCATCCCCTCCAACCTTCACCCCCTCTGTCTTCTCCCCCTCCACCCTTTACTCCCTCTCAGCCTTCTTCCCCTCCACCCCCTCTCAGCCTTCTCCCCCTCCACCCCCTCTCAGCCTTCTCCCCCTCCACCCCCTCTCAGCCTTCTCACCCTTCACCCCCTCTCAGCCTTCTCCCCCTCCACCCCCTCTTAGCCTTCTCCCCCTCCACCCTTCACCCCCTCTCAGCCTTCTCCCCCTCCACCCTTCAGCCCCTCTCAGCCTTCTCCCCCTCCACCCCCTCTCAGCCTTCTCCTCCTCCACCCCCTCTCAGCCTTCTCCCCCTCCACCCTTCACCCCCTCTCACCCTGCGTTCACACCAAAAGATGCAAAAAGTTGCCGCGCAGCACGATCCCATTCAAAGTGAATGTAGAGACGCGTTGCTGCTTTGCTGCCGCAGCACTTGCTGCCGAGAAAACCGGCAGCAAAATTTGATTTGCGGCATGGCAAAATCTGATTTGCAGCGCGGCACGGGCGGCGGGCGCGTTCACGTATTTTGCGGCGCGTCAAATGCTGCTCGAGTTGAAATATTTAAACTTTTCGGCAGCAAACGCGTGATGACAGCCAATCAGCGTTCAACAGCGTTGCCACTGAGGCGTTGCCACTGAGTGACATGCCGTAACAGCCAATCAGTGTTACTCCCTTGGAGTGACCTAGATTTCACTACCGTTACATTTATTTAGTAACTCGAAAAAACCAACAAATCAGCATTTTGTGGTGTAGTTGCGTTTACAGTTAAACTATGAGTATGCTAAAGGGCTAGAATAACAACCAGGGCTCTAAATTAACTTTTTTGATCACCAGCCAATGTGGCTGGTAAGTTTCTGAAGTTACCAGCCAATCAGAATTTCCACTAGCCACATTTTTTCCCGTGCAAAAAAGACAGATTATGAGAGCCACTGAATTAATTTGATCATTTTATTAACTAAAGCTTTAAATTCATCTTACAGTGAAGTTGGGAATGTATATCCAATTAAAATTAAATCCTAACCGCTAGAAGGTGGGGCTGGGGCCAGCGTTTTACAACTTAAAACTTTAAACAACTCTAAACATGTTTTAGTGCAGATAATGTACAAAATTACACAAATGTATTATGTACAAAGAGACAGGTTAAACATCATCAGAGGCAGAGCTCTCTGAGGACTCTGACTCAGAGCCCCCATCTACATCAGTTCCATTTTTCTTCCTCACAAAGTGTGGCCGGCGTGTGCGCACACTGTCACCATGCCAGATTTCTATGGCTTTGCGTGGGTCGAAGTCTTTGATGTCCGGTGAGCACAACTGTGTTTTCAAAAGGTCAGCTAGTGTCTCCCCTTTCAGGCTTGAGCGCCAGTCACTCTTAACCTGCTTCATGACACTAAACCCCATCTCACAGTCAGCTGTACTTGTCGGAATGGTGAGCAGGGCATCAAACAGGTGTAGGACATCAGGACACTCATGGCGCAGCATTCTGTTTACTGCAGGCCATGTCTTCTCAATGGTCCCTGTTGCAGGGTCAGACAGACAATACAAAATGAGATGTTACGGTATGCACTTTCAGTGACTTTCAAGCACATGGAAAACAAATGCAAATTTAGTTAGTAAAAGATGGCATCACATTTGGATTGTACCTTTAACAAATGACCTACTCAAGACTATTGTTAAAGAGTCACATCAGACTTCATTTTCTTAAACTTCATTCAACAGTACCTTGGCTGAAACCTGCAGTGTAAAGTTGTGTTTTCAGAATGGTCCATTGATCTGGAATCAAGTCAATATCCACTCCAGCTGTCAGTAGAAGAGGTCGGAAGTGACTAATAACCTGGTCTACATCATCATCACCAAAATCTGAGAACAAAGGGGAAAAACATTGATACAAAGTTAAAGCTGCAGCTATAGAAGATTAACCGAGACATAAAACACTTAGACTAATTCAAGAGAGAGAGAGAGTAAAATGAAAACGAGGGGTCCGGAGCAAGAATGACAAAAGACTTTATTGTGCAGAAAAACAACAACGACAACAGCCTGAGTGGGTCTGCAGAGTCACTGTCGTTCACAAACTGCGGCGTCTTCTTATACACACAAACAGAGCAGCTTCTCCTTGAGGTGTCTGCCTCCATTCAGTCATAAATCCACTTTAACCTAAATGGACAGAAAATAGACAACAAATGGTCTGCAAAGATAGCCCTGCTCCTTTTAGGGGGGCTCCATCTGTTCTAAACCCAGACACCTAGGCACCGTGTGTTTTCCACTATTAGATATAAAAGACCTCATAATAATCACAGTTTACCATAGAATATAATCAGTAATTTCTACCACACAGCCTATAACTATTTTTGTGTTATATTTGTTATATATATATATCTGTGGAGAGGGTCTTAGAAAGCAGAGCTGCAGCACAGCAGAGAGGAAGGAGGAGGGACCTGGAGGCTGTACTCATTCAAATTTTCTGGCTAAGTCCACTTTTTTCTCCAAACTACAGACTGCAGCTTTAAGGAGTTGTCTTAAAACATAAAATGGGAATATATTTGTTCATTACATTTTAATTATTACTGACCTGCACTTGTGTCTGTCTCTGGCCAGCACTGGAAATGTATCAGTCGCATTGCCTTCAGGACACCACTGTTTACGTCGGCAAACCTAGAAGTGATGCACTGGCACATGGCATCTATGAGATCATTCTTGGACTTGTCATGCTGGTCAGGCTTTGTCGGTTACAGAAGGACTCCCTCATAGATGTCCGTCTCCAGTGCTGCTCTCAGCTTAGGCCCGGGTCTACAGTTGTGCAGAGATGAATGGATGGGTTTGATTAATTATCTATCTTTAAATACATATTGTGAAAAAGTGTGAAAACACACTAACACAACCTAAAATCAAATAATGAATTGTATGACATATGATACATATCTTATACATACATAAACATAATACATACTCACCATATTTTAGATGGTGATTTTAATTAGTATTTATTGTTTTTATTTATCATTATACCGAGACCTGAGTTCTGCATTTTGTTCTTTTCATGTCTCATGGGCAGAATGAAAAAAAGTATTCTATTCTATACCTTGACTTGTACTTTTCTATGACAGCCTGAGTGGAGGACAGGCAGCTATGAGCCTCAGCCAGGGTTACTGCTGACTTCTGCAGTGACTTGGAAAGGTTGCTCAATTGAAAGATGATGTCATGGAGAAGACAGCAAAACCGTAGGACTCCGCCATCCTTTGCTATGTTAAGGAAGCCCTTGGCCTTTGCCCTCTGAACACTGACAGTGGTCTCCTCCTGGGCCTACAAACAAAACAGCATTAAATCACAGACAACATTTACATTGAATTCCAAATTATTATGCAAATATGATTTTAGTCTCATATTTATTTTGTTTTTCCAATGCAATTCTTGGCTTGTATTGTGTCTCCTACCTGTTTATATCACTGACAGACATGTGTTTGACATGTAAATGTATTAAGCAAGGCACAAATATTAAATTATCCACCTACACTGTTGGTTTTAGTAGGCTATAAATTATCATACCTTTTCCTGTAAGTGGCGTACAACAGCAGCATAGCCCCTGAGGAAATGGTCTAGTGCTTTGAGGAGATGTGGCAGCCACCTGGTTCCACCTACTCTGGTTGGCATCAAAGCCTTCATGTGGAGCTCCCCGAAGTGTTGCTTTAGGCTGGCCCTGTTTACTCCACTCTTGTGATACAAGGTGTAGAGTCCACTCAATAGGTCCTCAACCTTCTTGGCCATCACATTTTTCCTCACTGCATCTGAAAAGGCGAGCTCAAGTCTATGGGCCATGCAATGGATCCCCAGCAGATACGATCGGTCTGCACGCAGCTTGGTAACTACACCATTGTTGACTCCTGTCATTACAGCTGCTCCATCTGTGGTGATGGCCACCAGCTTGCTCTTCCAATCAGTGCTGACTTCACTCTCCATTACATTACACACATCTTCAGCTATGCTTGTAGCATCTGGCTTTGAAACAGCTTTTATCCCGACAAAATCAACTTTGATCTTCCCCTCACTGGCACTCCTGGCATAGACCATCTCTTCTTCAATCACTGCACTGTCCAGGGATCCGTCTGACATGACAGATGAACTTGACATCTGACAATCTTGCCCTCATCTTTCTCCTCACATCCTCCGCTATGTAGTGAATGAACTCTTTTGCCTGATAGTCATTTGTGTATGTCTCTCCTATCTTCAAGCCTTTCTTTCTATCAACCCTGAAATAAATAATAACCAAAAACACATAGATAAAAATGCTTGTATTAGGGCAATCGTGGTGGCCACATGATATATTCATGTTAAACCTTTGCATGTTATGTGACTGATAAAGTGTGAGGCTGAACTTTAAAATAGTTACTAAAATAGTACTGTCAATATACCGTATAAAATGTAATGAGTCTGAAACATGTAAATAATAAAGTTAATCCACTTCCTCACACATCCATGCGAAGTCGGTGAAGGGCCTGCCTTTTTTCCCGATGGCGTGGGCATTGCGAAAAAGTAGCTCCATCTTCTCGAACTCGGACGTCTTCATTAAGGCAAGGCTCCTTACAGCTTCACTCTCTTCGATACGACACGTCTTGGCGGTTTTCGTCCTCAGGCTCTCCTGATGACTTCGGGCACTCTCATGATCCTTTACTGCTTCTACTTTGAAATTATTGGTTCCTACCACGAAATTATTCGTTTTGTGTTTTTCTTTAGCATACATTCGGCAATCCTGACAGAACATTACGCTGTTTTCGTGATCATACACGAGCCACTCACGACCAGTTAGCCATTTACAGTTAAATTCCTTTCTTTTTTTTCGCGAGGTCCAATATCCTCCTCCTCTCCTACCTCTTTGGTAGGAATATCCTTTCTCTTGATGGCCGGCTGTCCCAACCATCGCCACATCTTGTTTGTGTTTGTGTCTGTATTTGTATTTGTACCGGCGTCTATCGTTTTTTCCAACCCAAGAGTGACCTACGCCCCCTCCCCTAGTACGGCAGCCTCGACGGATGCGTTCCCATAGAAACCGTGCTCACGCGTCCCGCGAAATAGATGGTAAAGTTACTCATTCATCACCGGCCAAGCCGGCTAGTGAGTTTTTTTTAATACACGCCAAAATGAATTTTCACCCGCATTTGGCGGGTTGGCGGGTGTTAATTTAGAGCCCTGATAACAACCCCAAACAAAACCCAGTTGGGTGCCAGGCAGCACCAGCCTTCCAGGCTCCGAATGGTCTCATGAACCCATAAACGACGGGCATTCCGACGTCTCTCCCTCTTCCACAACAGGTAAAGACATGCAATGCTCGTAATGTCGGCCATGGTTGTGAATGAATTCAGAAGCACCACGGGCAAAACCTTTGCTGCGCCGCAAAACCTTTGCTGCGCAAATAAACTTGATTTGCTGCGCCGCAAAACTTCGGCGACAACGCGTTCGGGCAGCAAATGCATCTTTTGGTGTGAACGCAGGGTCAGCCTTCTCCCCCTCCACCCCCTCTCAGCCTTCTCCCCCTCCACCCCCTCTCAGCCTTCTCCCCCTCCACCCTTCTCCCCCTCTACCCTTCACCCCCTCTCAGCCTTCTCTCCCACTGGTGAAAGGTTCGATTTACTCTCTTCTTCATGCCTAATAACCTGGCTATAACAAATGCACACACAAACAAAACAAAATGTAATTGAATATTGTCAAGATGTCTTGAAATGTTTTAATATTCATACACATATATATACACATATATATTCATTAATTAGTATGTCCTGTAAGTTAGAGCAAAGTAAAACGGCAAAACTTTGTAAATACACAAGTTCAACCTGCACATGGGGTTAGTTTTCAGCGTGCATATGGCGCCATAAGTTGATTGAGATGGATAACCAAGTGGGTGCTACATATTGGTGGTGGTTAGTGAGGTCCCCCCTTCACTTTAGGCGTCTTTGAGTGTTATTAATTATTATTATTCTTCATGTTTAACCTCTGTTTTCCTTTTATTCCTAGTCTGTTTTACATAGTTTTGAATTATGACTATATGCTCTGTAAGGTGACCTTGGGTGTCTTGAAAGGCGCCTCTAAATTAAATGTCTTATTATTATTATTATTATTATAACAGTGTAGTTTTATTTTAAACCGTTTAACTGGTAGAAGTCAACTACCCAAAAATACCCTTAATACTTCGGTGTCTAATTCGTTTTGTACTTTTTTTTCTTTAGAATGGCACAAACACAGGACACAGAAGGAGTTGTAAATGCAAGTATGTTCTGCTTTCTTCCTCTTGGTGTTCTAGTAAAATACAATGGGAAAACATTTAAGGTTCACAATCGATATATTTATCATTCTACAACAGTGTTACATGAGGATTATATAAGAAAACGCAAATCGTAGTCCTTAGATGTTTCAAAAGACAAAAATAATTGTGTAGTGAAGGGCTGTCCCCGACTAAGAATTTAGCAATTCAAATCTGATTCGTCATGTCTTTCCTATCGTCAACTGATTGTCAAATCATGACGATTTTTTATCACACAATCAAGGCCTCTACTCATCAGCAGTAATATTTCTGATAATGCGCTGGCTGTCTAATTGTTTTTATATGGGGAGGGCAGTCTTCAGCAGGCTTTCAGGCTGAGACAGCCCAACAATCAGTTGATTGTATCAGTTTCCCCAATATAAATTTTACAGTGGGGCTGCCCCTCTGTGATTTTTGCACCCCAGCTGATTGATTGGAAGGTTTAAGAGAAAATAGGAGAGGAGCAGTGCAGAGAGCTCTTTTATCTAAGTGCGCTGTAGTCGCCTCTACATATTTACACAAATCAACACACCTAAAAAGGCAAAGATACTATAAATAGATGAGTCGTCACCAGCACTTGCAACATGTAAGCTACAGCTGTTAATTATACTAGCAATTAAATACTAGTGAACCTCTTTAAAATAAAGTCACTGAAATGGTGAACATAAGCATAAGCAGAGTGCTGGGCTTCTCCTAGCTGGTTGTAGTTTTGGCTGTAAATATTTATCACTAGGCTGGATGTAGCCAACTGTGATGTATGGCTTATCTGATGTTTTTTTTACCTGGGCGTGTCGCAGAACACAAACACTCTTATGTTAATCTGTGCAGCTGTTAATCTGTACCGTTTGTCCGATAAATCAAACAAGAGGCGCATTAGGCCAACGGTTCAATATGCCGAATAGGCCTACATATAAAGAACTTTATACCTCTCTCTCTCTGACTAAGCACCAAAATACAACCTAGGCCTACATATCACGTTCACGATGAATATTGGAGAGCAAAATGACAAAAGAGAGAGAGAGAGCACGAGCGAAGTATAAAACTTTTTATATGTAGGCCTAATGCGCCTCCTTTTTGAAAAGTCGGACAAACGGCCCTTCGGACCAATGGGTTCCGTTTTCGTCGGCATAGTGGCATGTCGATCTAACGGGAAATATTTCAGACCATTGAGACGTCGGAATTACGGGCAGGCCCCGTTGCCATAGCATTGCTCTATAGTCGTTTCACACAGTGACCATCGGAACGCACAAAAAGATTGTCTAGTTCGACACCGGCCTAAGTGCACACAAACACTTGAATTGCTTTTCAGATGCACTATAGCATGACAAACTAACATGCAAAACATGTTTTACAAGCAAATTGGAGGCAAAAAGTGTTATGTCAGAATCAAGGTCATCCTTTAAAGGGGACTAAAGGCGCGCTCACTCTGCTCGTGATAACGAGACGGCTAGCCAGTGATGACGCTCACACTTAGGCGTGTTCCCGACAGCGACTGTTCATGTGCAATTGGGAAACAGCCGGTTCGGAATCTAAAAGTTCTTCACAGCAGGGGTTTTTTATCCAGTGAAAACCAGTCAGAACTGAACAGAACTTAGTAGGATCAGTTTCAAGTTTGCATGCCTTTATTTCCTCAAGGCCGAGAAGCACATGCAGTATTGTCACTGTATGGAAGGCAACACTTCCCCTTATCTAGAGCTGGTTTACCAGTACACAACGTTTAAAACTGAGCAAAGACATGCCAACAGACGTTATAACGTAAATAGTAAAGTATGTGATATGATGGTTGATTATTTTATAGTGAGTAAAACGTTCATGTTCCGCCATTTTTATGCGCGTCACTAGTAAACCATAAGTCAACAACTGGGCAACTCCGTTAACAAAATTTGGCCCCAGCGACGTGAACGCACCAATATCATACCACCAGGTGTGAGTGCGATTAGCAATTACAAGCAGGTTTGAAAATGTGCAGCTTCTGACATCACAGGTGGGTGTGTCCACTTAGATGTGTGCTGGATAGATCGGTCTACCAGCCTACCCAGTGGACTGCAGCAAACGTTGCTCATCTATCCGTCACACATCTAGGTGGACATGCCCCACTTTTATGTCAGACGACGCAGATTTTCAAAACAGCTTGTAACGGCTAATAACACTCACACCTGGTGGCATGAAATGTCCCCTTTAAGCTTTGTTTCATGTTAATATGCGTTTTCTCTTTCATTTTCTGGCAGTGGCAAGGCCTGGAAGGACACGTGGGAGCCAGCTGAGCAGTATCACCAAAAATAATGTCCTGTTTAATGCTGTGCTGAATGTTACAATATGTAATATGTTAATTCTGCTGTTATAAGAGTAATAAGAGTAATTTACACACACACACACCAAAATGATGTTCAATAAAATATGTTTTATGGTATGTTTTGTTGTCTTTTTAGTGTTTTCTAAATATTTTTTCAGTAGAGTAAGACCTTTCAAAATGTAATTGAGGCTCTGATTGATGAACCATACATAACAAAACTTAAATGAGAAATATTATTGAAATCTCTCCTCGTTAGTTAAATCAATGTAGTGTCTGGAGTGCCTACAAAGCCACAAACTGAAAGTACACACACTTTTTGTTGTACCTCAGCCAGAAATCATGAGATTAAACATGCATTTGAGATTATGGTCTCTTTCATTTGGGAATTCAATGAATAATACTGATTCCAAACTGAGTATTCCCGACAACGTTGCAATCAGAGCAGACCAGATTTAATAAATGATTGGGACAGCATGAAAACTATGGATGAAGGAACTGACAGCATGAGAAAGATTAGTTATTTTTCTAGTATTGTAGCCTGGAAACATGCTCTATTACAGGGTATCTGCAGGTTTCAGCAAGTCAAATTTAAGACTTTTTAAAGATCCCATGCCATTCTATTTTATGATGCTTTAATATAGGTATTAGGGGGCCACAAACACAGTATTCAAAGACGTCCCCGAAATTCAGCCGTGGTGCAGAGTTACAGTCACTCCGAAACAGTCGCACATTGAGCTTCCCCCAAACGCGCTGTTTCGGTGGGCGTGTCAAGGCAGGTCAAGGAGGGGGGTGGGGGTGTGGCCCTGAGCAGCTTGTAGCCACTACCATGCGCTCTGTATACGGTGGGCGTGTCAAGGCAGGTCAAGGAGGGGGGTGGGGGTGTGGCCCTGAGCAGCTTGTAGCCACTGACAGTACCATGCGCTCTGTTTACGGTGGATGTATCGCAATGGCTCTTAGAAACCCATATTATACATAGATATCTATATCATATAATATATAATATATATTATCACGGCCAAAAGCTGTGTGAGCCTCCAGACGATAGGTTATAATGAATCTCAAACGACCGCGTCTACTTCAGATTGATGTGGAAGTGGAAGAACCAGAGACGTCGGAGAACCCGACGAAGTCCTTTGTGATTCATTATATCGTCTGGACGCGCACACAGCTTTTGGCCGTGATAATATGTATTATTTGATATAGATATCTATGTATTATATGATATTATTTAGATATAGAGCAGAGCTCCAGGACTGTAACGCAAGTGTTGTACACTTCCTTGTTATTTGGATAACCGTTCTGCTGTTGTTGGTGTGATGGCGCATAACACGTAGGACTCTCTTCTCTGGTATTTCTACAACGAGACTCGTAGTGGGGGTTATCTCAGCCATGGTTGAGAATGAATTGGGGGAAAGGAACTTTGGCTTTGACTCCCTGAAGTAGGCTACATGAACCACGACATGGAGGAGAAAGGGATTGTTGGCCGCGAATGTATCCCGCTTGAGCCCTGCTTCCCGCCGCCTCGGCAGCGGTCAGCGCTAATCACCGCCTCGGCAGCGGTCAGCGCTAATCACCGCATCCTGAAGCCGAGGCGGTGGTCCATCGGCAGCGAGGCTCCGGCGGGAGACGACCGCGGTCAACAATCCCTTTCTCCTCCATGTCGTGGTTCATGACTTCAGGGAGTCAAAGCCAAAGTTCCTTTCCCCCAATTCATTCTCAACCATGGCTGAGATAACCCCCACTACGGGTCTAGTTGTAGAAATACCATAGATGAGAGTCCGACGTGTTATGCGCCATCACACTAACAGCAGAACGGTTATCCAAATAACAAGGAAGTGTACAACACTTGCGTTACAGTCCTGGAGCTCTATATCTAAATAATATCATATAATACATAGATATCTATATCAAATAATACATATTATCACGGCCAAAAGCTGTGTGCACGTCCAGACGATATAATGAATCACAAAGGACTTCGTCGGGTTCTCCGACTTCTCTGGTTCTTCCACTTCCACATCAATCTGTAGTAGACAGAACCCTGCGCTGTCTGCTGCCTGCTGCCGGCGCGAGGCACCACCGCCCGGCTGCCCGCTGCCGGGCGGTGGTGCTTCGCGGCGGTGGTGCCTCGCGGCAACCTGCGGCAGGCAGCATGTCGCAGTTCATGTAGTTCGATGTCGTTCTGCCATTGCATTCAAAATTCTGTAACTAGCCTGTTACTACGAACTAAGCAACTACCGTACACGTATTAGCATTTAGCACTAGCTCAATCACGACTCCTTCAGAATTCTTGTGGGTGGTTACGAACCAACCAAGTGGGCAGGGCCATGAATAATAATTTGACAACGCTACGTCACAGTGTCCTTATCCAGATCGGCTCATTTCTTCTGCCTTTTTCCTTTCATTGCCTATTGCATTCAGCAGACAAACTGCATAGATTTCAAACTTACCACAGCTCACAAACTTATTCAGACCTATGTTATTTAACAAACAATAGGAAAAATGTGATTTTAATGGCATGGGCTCTTTAAGACCTTTTTAATACCACCTTGAATGAAATTTAAGACCTTAAACCCGCGATGGCGGGGGGGATCCCGCTGTATTACAACCCAAGCATAGCATGTGTGTCACTCAATGAGACTCATTCAATTTTACTTTCTGTCTGTTTATTGAACATAAAGTGATACTCCAGGGCTCCGGACTAACTTTTTCCTTGGGTGCACTGGTGCGCCTAAATTTTTAATTTGGGTGCACCAGCACGTATTTATGGTGCACCCAAGTTGTAAGTTGTTGAGAGGAGGGTGACAGCGTCTGGTCCCCCGGGCAGCTGCACCGGTTGCACCGTCGATATTTACGCCACTTACTAATAATATTTTCACCATTAAATAAATGCCTTCAGTAAGACCTGGGGGGTATACCACGAACCTCGTTGAACATACCCAGGCTTTCTTGGGAAAACCTGGCTCGACAGAGCCGCAACTCGCAATCACAGTTAAATGGTACCACGACGCTCACTTTAGATTCAATTAGTTGAACCAGGTTTTCCGCTTTAGGTTCAATGCGCGTTCACATAAAAGGGGCGTTTCTCGCGTCATTTGAATCACCCTTATGCAAAATAAATCGCGCAAGAGCGTTGTATTTCATCCAAGGCGAGCAATGTATTATTATGAACTCCTACGAGGAATTCAAAGTTCAAATCACAGCCAAGGGGAACACGGTTGCCCATAATATGGCTAGGGTGGCGTGCTGGCAAAAATAGCCAACCGTGTTAATTCGTAAGTGAAAAGATTCTGCATATTGTCTACAAAATATTATGTATCATCATCCCTTTTACCCCCATATATGTGGGGCCCATGAATTGCGAGCCCAAGTACCGGGAATGCACTCGATCTCCGACCCAATATCGGACGTGCACGTCAAGTTGCTTGCTTTTAGTGGCGTGGTTCAACGTCTCAAATATCAAAACAAAATCAGCCTTGTTGATGCTGCAGATTCGCTCGTTTCGGATGAAAGGCGCTGGTCCGAAGCGAGTTATATACGCCGTTTTGTCCCTTCCAGCAGTAAAGGTGCTCGCGATTTGAGAGTCAGGGAACATCAAACCGAAGAGATCTCCTATCCCCTCATTCGAGTTGTAGGACTGGTGCTTGACCACTGTGTTTAGAATCCACAACACCTCCGCTTTCAGTGTTGGTGTCGCACCAAATGCTACCCTCAGGTCAGTGCTAGCAGCGCGGACCGTCTGCGGCGGTGGCGCCGGGGCAGAGATGCAAAACGTAGAAATGGCTGGGGTCTGTGTGTGGCTCCTGGCAGAGGTTTTATGTTTTTGGCTCTGCATATGGCTGACGACAGCCTTAATCCCCATGGTGCCGAGCTTGAATGTAGGCTACTTTTGCACGGAATGCATCTGGCCTGTTCTGGGTTGGCAACGGACGCTAGCCAACCTCGGAAACGGACGTCTTCCAGCCAACTGAAGTTGAACTTGCATTTACCCATTGTCGCAGACTAGCTAGCAAGCGCGCAGACATCCGTTTATATATGCAGCTAGCAAGAAAGTAGCCCCTCGTACATCTCCTTCCCGAAAAGTCCCGCGAGAAAAATAAAAATTTAATTACCCTGCCCCGACAAATTTAAGACCTCCGAGTTATAAATTTAAGACCAGCATATGACATTTTAGACGAATTTAAGACTTTTTAAGGCCTTAAATTTAGAAAAATGAATTTAAGACTTTTTAGACCTCCGCGGACACCCTGTATTAGCATGCCAAAGAGGTATTCAACTTCAAACTATCACAATTAGCCTCCTTTAATGTTGCATAAGTATACTACTTAACATTGGCTTCCGGAGTGGGGTGGATCGTTTTTAGGATTTTTTTCTGAGAAAAAAAGGTTTGCATGACTTAAATCTGTGGCGACAATTTAATAAATTCCGGGAACGAGATAATTAATTTGTGGCCACAGTTTAATAATTCGTGGGAACAGTTCATTGCTAGCCAGAACTTCATGATTTCTAACTGCAATGGAGAGACAGAATTTGAAGCCTTGCTAAGTTTTTTACAGGACAGTGGAATTAAAGCAGAAACCATAAAGAGATTAAAAGGTGACAAGGTAATTTCCCACAGAAAATGTAGAAATGTGGTTACTTTTCGACCTACTGTCCTGCATTATGTGTACACAGCTATTCACCATAAACTTGCGGGCGTTGTTTATTTCAAAGCCAAAATGTATAGGCTATGTTGTTGATTCCTAATTAAGACCCCGTAAAGGATGCAAACACATCCTAACAGAACATGTGCAACGGGGAATGATGCAGGTTAAGGCCCCGTTTACACGAAGGGAAAACGCAGATATTTCCACGCGGTTTTTATCACAGAAAACGATCATTTCTAAAAAACTCCGGCCAAAGTGGAGATTTCTGAAAACACCGGTTATGCGTTGTCGTGTCAACGGGGAGAAACAGGGTTTTAGGTTCTGAAGCATCACATTACGCACCAGGAAATGCTTAACATCATATGAGCGCCCAATGTTTACAGTTTGTTTGTTACAGGAAGACGCTCATGTTATTCGTTGTTGTTGATTCTGAGGATTCTGATTGGCTTGCATGGCTTTATCCTTCTCCCTACACTGCCGCCCATAGGTTTGGCAGTTATAATGGCGCTTGACGGCGTATTTTTGCGCTTTGATGTAAACTACAACTTTTTTGAAAACAATGTTGTGTGCACAATGTTATTTTTGAAAACGGAGGGGGGGAAATATTTGTTTCTATAAATACCCTGCTACGTATAAACGTGGCCTAAGGTTATGGTCAGATAGCAATAGCTCCGGATAGCATGTGTTACGCATTTTAAGCACATAAGCTGCCCCAACATAGCTACAAGCAAGCAGGATCAAACCCATAAGCTGCATTACCTCCACATAGCCACACCAATGCCAGAATACTTACATTCATGCACAGTGGCTTTTCACCTTGGTGTTAGGAGTTTATCTTGCATTCGCACTCAATAATTAATATAAGCATATCCTACTACTTCCAAGGATATGAATCCCAAACCAATACATACAACGGGATGGCCTATTTATTCTAGACCGGAGGCGCTCGCGATCTGCCGTATTGTTTGGTGACGGCGTTTAACTTAAATGTTCAGAGCAATGATGTATTCTCGTCGATATATATATATATAGTGAGTATTATCCTAACGGTACAAACATTCATGGTTGGTATGTCTCCTCACGATTCGTGATTATTATGCATCATCACGATACTAACATTCGCGGTTGTTATATCTCCTCACGACACAAAAAACGGTCGTGGTTGTTATATCTCCTCACGATACAAATATTGGGCCGACTTTTTCCTTCCCAAATAATAATAAAGAAAAAAGTGAAGACCGTTCGGCCGAACGGCAGTACATGGTACCTGAAGAGCGATATTCCTTAGGCCACCTGCGTCCTACACTTGTGGTGCGTTCCTCCATGTTGCCTCTTTCCCCCCCTCAGCCCGGTGGCTGTAGGGTGGCGGTCGGACGGCGTCTTCACATGGCCTCTGGTTCACCTGCTTCTAAGAAGCGGTGTCCCTTGGAGCCTCGTGGACGGATCAGAGACTCGTTGCACGAGCCCGTGGATACGGCCGCTTGTACCGGTCTCCTGGTTCCCCACATTATAGGTGAGGAGACGGGTCTGCGCGCTGTGGCTACAGCCTGCAAACAGCGCATGCGCAAAGTTGAGGCGGCCGGACGGCTCGCTCCCTGTTCAGCGGGCACGAGCGTGACGTCTAGACAGCCCGTTGTTTTACAGCGGCTGGTTCTGGTACGTCTCCTACGCTCGCTGAGCCTCCTCCCTCCCGAGCACGGCTCTGGCAGCAGAGGTGGCACGCCTCTTGGTAAAGGGGGCCATCACTGTCGTTCCCCCCCACGAGTCTCACCTAGGGTTTTATTCCCGCTACTTCCTGGTTTCCAAGAAGTCAGGGGAAAAGAGACCTATTCTGGATCTTCGCTTGTTCAACAGAGTCGTTGCCACGAGGAAGTTCAGAATGCTCACTGTCGGAGCGTTGTTCCGGTGTGTGAGAGGGCGATTGGTTCACATCCCTGGATCTCAAGGATGCTTACTTCCACGTCCCTGTTCGGCAGGCGCACAGGAAGTTTCTCCGCTTTGCCTTTATGGGGATGGCGTACGAGTACCAGTGTCTGCCGTTCGGCTATTCCCTAGCTCCGCGCACCTTCTCGAAGTGTGTGGAGACGGTGTTGGAACCGCTCAGGCGTCAGGGAAAGAGGATTCTCTTCTACCTAGACGACGTGCTTATTCTGAGCAACTCAGACTCCAGTGACGGTTAGACCCCAGGCGACACAAGCTCAAGGTGCTCCTCGTTCCCCGTCCTACGTAGTGGTCTTCACGGACGCCTCGTTGACGGGTTGGGGAGGAACGTGCCTCTCTCACTTGGTCAGAGACGTGTGGCGCACGCCCCCTACAGCACACATAAATGTGTTGGAGCTCGACGCTGTGAGGAAAGTGCTGTTGCATTTCTTTCACCTGGTGCGCGGCCGCCACGTTCTGATCAGGACAGACAGTGTGTCGGCGGCGGCGTACATCAACAGACAGGGGGGAGTCCGCTCCCCTGCTCTCCATCGAAAGGCGGTCGAGCTCTGGCTTTGGGCTCATCAGAATCTCCTCAGTCTGAGAGCCCTGTGTAACCAGCATCAGCTCTAACCCTCGATGGTAAAGACTGGGAGATACAGATGTAATTATCAGTGCATTAATTAACTTGTGGGCCAGAAAATCAGAAGTCTAGTTCGCTATAGGAGAAAGGGGTATTGGCAATATGCATTGAGTGACAGAGTAAAGGACTCACACAATCAACAAGTACGTTTTAGAAAGCTATATTGTGTAGATTAAAAGAAGTAAAATAAAAAAAAACTAGAACTGCAAGCAGTTATGCAGGGGTCCAAGAAGTGTGCATTTCGCCGGCACAACGCGACAAGAAATGTGCATTTCGCCGGCACAACACGAAGCATGTGTTCAAAACGCTACCGCGAACCTGTGGATACAAAGGTTTCGACTGTGGGAGGTTCGGTGTGGGAGTTATAGCCCCAAACGCCTTGTCCGCTACCGTTTCGATTGGTTTGCTTTACCAGAGCCCCGTTGGCCAGCATATTTCCAGGTCCATTCAGACAGCGTCTTGGATGGACCTGGAATACAGACACACTGTTTCCGCCTCTCACGACGTGGACGAGGGGTTGGGTTTTGAGAGGCACATTTTTTTGAAAAAATCCAAAAAATCCAAATGGTATTTTAAAGATTGAATAAAAAGGTAACCTAAATCCATGGCTAACATACTACAATGAGGGTACATCATATATCTGTGGATTAATACTTACGTAATGTTATCAATGGTTTGTTAATGCGTATTTAACACTATTTAATGTTGAGTAATGATTGGTTAGGCATTAAGTATACTTAGTTAACTATACTTACTATAGCATTAACTAAGCATAACAGTTAGTTGTACTTAGTTGATACTTATCTTAGCATTAACTAAGTAAAACTAACTGTAATGCTTAGTAAATGCTAAGATAAGTATTAACTAAGCATTACAGTTAGTTTCACTTGGTTGATGCTTAGATTAGCATTAACTAAGGATAACAGTTAGTTTGACTTAGTTAATACTTATCAAGCATTACGCAAGTATTTAGAAATGGTTAGTTAGCTATGAGTTATTAACTAAGCATTAACAAATAGTTTATCAATGTACCCTTATTGTAAATTGTAAGTTGTAGATGAATAGGGAAAAAATGCTGAAAAGGGACAAAATATCTATGGCTTTTATTAGAGGGGCAAATAAAAAAAATAAAAATGGGGAGAAAATTTAAAGTAAAAATCCAAAAGTTAAAAATGGATAATATTTGTTATTTATTAGAAAAAATAGAAAAGACAAAGACAAAACATTTAAAACATTGGGTAGTGCTAAAAAACCCCCCATAACTATGGCTTTGTTTAGGGGGGCAAATCCATAAAAAAAAATGGGGAGAAAATGCGTTATTTATTAGAAAAAAAAATAAAAAAATATATAGAATATTTAATATTTATTATTTATTTGAAAAAATAGAAAAGACAAAGACAAAACATTTAAAACATTGGGTAGTGCTAAAAAAAAACCCCATATCTATGGCTTTGTTTAGAGGGGCAAATCCATAAAAAAAAATGGGGAGAAAATTCATTATTTGTTAGAAAAAATAGAAAATTGAAAATATACATTTAATATTTATTATTTATTTGAAAAAATAGAAAAGACAGACAAAACATTCAAATGATTGGGTAGTGCTAAAACCTGCGAGCCAAACGAGCTAACCAGTTACAGAAGGAAATCTAAACAGAGGCACTCATGATCGGAGTAGTACGTGGACAGAATTCGCACTTTTATATCAGTGGGATTAATGTCACGAATGTATACGTGATCAATTGTTGTGTCGTTTTCTGTTGTTGACGAAGAGACAATTTGGGTGTAACCTTGCTGTTGCATGAAATTTTCTGCAGATTTAGAAACAAGGGCATTGTCGTTGAAGTCACCCATAATTACCTTTCCTCCTGAAAGTTGGTTAAAGTGTTGCATCACCAAAGCGAGATTTTGTTTGAATAAGGTGAGTTTATATGATGGCGGTTTGTACAGCACAATGTAATTGTAATTCAAAGGCTGAACATTAAACATGATGGCTTCCAAGTCACTGCATGGCATGTGTATAATGTTACAAGTGATGTGGTCTTTGTGGTAGTAGCCCACTCCACCGTGCCGTTTGTTTACCAAGTCTTGGAATTGGGTCATGTTATGGTAGGATTGGGACCGGAGTTTGTGATTAAAAGTCCAACCTGGCATTTCAATGGAATCAACTGAGGTGTTTTGTTCCAGCCATGTTTCTGTCACGCAAATGATGTCAGCACTCAAGATTCTCTGGTCATGTTTAAGGTCTTCCATGTGTTGACATAGACCTTGAATGTTGTGGAGGCATATTTTGAGGGTTGAAGTTATTTCTGCTGGTGGAGTTGCAATGAATGGTTCCATTTTTTGCAGGGAAATGTCGATGTCTGGTTTCGAATAGAAGGCTTTGGCTGCGTAGTCTTGAATGATAAGGTTTTCCTCACACGTTACTCGGCTTAATGCTACATATGCTTGGCCAGCTGCAAATATCCTTTTAAGGGACACTACAGCTCTTTCTAAAGTTAAACCTTGAACTTTGTGTATGGTACAGGCCCATGCTAGGCGTAACGGGAATTGGCGTCTAGATCCACCAGTCATTACTTTGTCTTCCACAGCATCTATGGGTGTTGCTTGTTGAAATTGAGGCTCAAAGCATATAGACCTACTCCTCAGTTTCCTGCCGATTGTGTCATTGTCAAAATTAACCAAAATGGTTTTGGGAAACAGAACGTTCCCTTCAAAGGTGATTTTGCAAACTGTACCGAATACACCATTGACCAATCCATCTGACAGATCTATATTTTTGATGAGCATTACGCGAGCTGATGGACCAACGATTAACGTTCTGCTTAAGCATGTCTGACTATCAATTTTTGGATTATTTTTTCTTGTTACTTGTCCTGTGGTAGGGTTTCTCTGAGTATCTTGAGCTTTAATTTGCACCAAATCCGTACACGTCTTGTGTAACATGGCGATGTTATGTGCTGCCACTTCATCGTTTCTGGGGAAAATGTGAAGGTCCTGTGTCAGTTCCCCCTCGCCGGTCTCGCGTTGTCTTAGCAAGACTTCATCTCGCTGGTAAAGATTGTCTCCTTTTCTGTGTTTTCTAAGACGATTTAACGTTTCAGCAAACTCTTTGTTTTTTTGTCGCATTATTTTTGTCAACTCAATGTGAGTGAAATGATTGTTCCACAGATCAGTCACCAATTGCTCGTGGTAAAGAGGTGTTCCCTTTACAGGGCCGAGCTGGAAGAAGTCACCAACTGCCATGATTGATACATTCCCAAACAATGCATAATCTCCTTGTTGCTTTATTTGTCGTAGTCTGCCATGGACATACGTCAGGATTTTATGATCAACCATACTCACCTCGTCCAAAATGAGTATTTGTAAGTCTTTCATGGTGGCTCTCAACGAATTGATTCTTTCATCTCCTAGAGGTTGATATGGCAGTTTGGCAGTGGTAGTAATAGCAAAGGTGCTGTGTATTGTGCTTCCGTTGATATTATATGCTGCTACTCCTGTAGGAGCAGCTAGCAAAACATGAGTGTCGTCTGGATTAATGGACATTCTTGCAAAGATTCTGCATGACTCGTAGTACACAGCTTTAATCAGGTGGGACTTTCCCGTGCCTGCTCCTCCTGAAATGAATACGCGAAACGGGTCAGGGTTTTTGCCATTGACTTTGTCAAGGCACCATGCGCGGATTTTGTAAAAAATTTGAGTCTGTTCGTTTAACGTGCGCATAATGGACAGACCTTCAGCTCTTTGTATCGAGTGTGTGGGAAATTCTTTAGACAGTGTTGCCTTTGTGTCCGACTGCAAGTCCGGTAGGGCTTCTCTTTCATTTTGATTTGTGTCGTTGTTGTTAGACATCTCCTCCTGACATTCTAATCGCTCCAACTCAGATTCAGGGCAAAGGTCTGCCCATGCCTCGTCGTGAGCCCCGTGGTGCCCTGCAACCTCTTGGCATCTGTCGAGCTCATCTGCATCTACTTCAAACAGGGATCTGTTCAAATCTACAACTTCCTTAACACTTTGCGTTGTATTGCTGCTGTTAGTGATGGAACCGGTCCTGTAAAACTGCTCATAACTGTTGTACGGTGGAGGTTTTAACTCATCTGTTGAATAATGAGGCAAAAACAATTGTAGCAAACTTTGGTAGTGTTTTTCTGGATATTTGGTTTGTGAGAAACGAGCGTATCTAGCAACAGCATCAGATCCCCTAGTTCTCATCTTAACAAAGCCAGTGTTATTTTCCAGTTTAACAGAGCCCTTGCTGTGCTGCTCTTTCCCGTACAGAACTCTGTATTTTGAAACAAATGTGGCTATACAAATATCATGGAAAATTGCGCCCTGGGGGCGGTTTTTGTAGCGGTCCGTTATGCTCGTCTATGGAGTCTGTTGATGTGTCACCCTGTTCTGCTTTGCTTTGAATGACACTGAGAGGAAAACTCATTCTGACGGTATTTTCACCAGTAGGGATAAATGTGACCAGTCTTGAGCATTCGTTGAGATGCATGTTTGTGACTCGATAAACACTTTAAACACTTTGTTTTGCATCTAAATTTCCATGTTTTTTCATTTCATTTTGAGTATGTTGTAACAATAAGCCCATGTCTTGTTCTGCTTTTGAGATGTAGGATATTATGTATACTACACAAGCAAAAGCATCGCAGACATATTGTATGTCCATGTTGGCATCCCAGCAACGCAAAAGGTCTTTGTTGTATTGATTAACGTAAACATCTGATGGGTTGCGTTTGTGTACAACCGCGTTTTTATTGGTTGTCAATCGGTAGGCATTTTCAAACATTTCCTGGGTGATGTTAATGGAAGCAAATAGCTGATCCACAGTGTCGAAGGTTAGGTCTGGACTTGAAAGAGCATGTTTGACCCTTGTCATGACACTTTTAGCCACCTCTTTTTCTTTTCGCATTTCTAATATAGAGACGTCTATCGGATCGGCGTCTGTTACCTCCTGGTTCTCGTCTGTTTTACTTCTACAAAGAAAGGTGTGGTTGCTTGGAGGACGTGGAAAGTTAAATCTGCATGTTGTGCCTTTTTTCCTACAACTCTTTGAGTGCTTGGAGCTGTGTTTTTGAACGCTGGAAACAACTTCATGCAATGCGTCGATTGCTGGCGGGAGTTCACAACTGATGTATTTATCAATAAATTGTGTGACTTCTTGGTCTGTGTTTTTGCCTATTTTCGGTGCATTTTCTACCCAGATCAGACAATGAGTATGGGGTGAGCCGCGTTGTTGGAATTCAACTCTAAAAAATGTCTCGATAACTTTACCAATGGGGTTAGCTGGTGACTTGATGACGTCTTTTAGGAAAGTCTGAAACCTGTGTTGGTACATTCTTGCCGCGGTAACCGGATTAGTTTTGAGTAAATTGCACCTCTGTGACCAGTCCAGGTCGTTGACATTTCCCTTTATTTTCTGTAGTCTCATGAAAACATCGATGAGTTCAGTCCAGCGTAAATCAGCACATGAAAATGAACAGAACCAAGTCGGGACACCAAGCTGACGAACCATAGCAAATAGATTTTTCTGTACACCTTGCCAAAAAACTGGATGGCCTATTTGGTCCCCGGTTCTCCGAGGTTCTCGCGCACCAGCAGTCTGTCCGTGAGAATCGTTCCCGGTTCGGGGCGATTCTCACGAGCTCCTCCCACCAGCAGGCCGGGAGGAAGCGGAGTTCAAAACAGAACATGCATCTTCTGGCAAGGGATTTTCCCATTCTGCGTTAAAGTCTATGTCCTTATACCATTTATTCATGTCCTTTAAACATGCTATCGCATTTTGGATTTTTTGAGTGTGCACATATTGATACTGATAATGCCCCTTATAAGTACGTTTTCTTTTCAGTTTTATTCGGATCATTAAATCTTGATTTTCTAGCCTAGGGAGAACCGAAGTGACTACATCGCTGTTTGATGGAACGCAAGTCACCGGCCCATGGACAGAATTCTGAGAACCTCGTGGCAATGCCACAAGTCGCATAAAGGGAATATTCAATGCGCACAGGTGTTGTTCTAATGAGTTCAGTGTGCCTAATTCGTCAGGAATTGGATCCAATGCCATATTGTTAACAGCGCTCTCCTGGGGAACCTTACCACTGAGTATCTTGGAGTTGCAACTGAAACATATCCACAATTTCCCAGCAACTGTCTGTTTTAGTGTGCATGGCGTTAAACATGCGTTATCACATTGATGGAGATATGTTGTAGTAATGCATTGTTTTGCAATTGCTGACACAGTTGAAGCCTTGGATTCATATGAAGTTAGGTCACATAATCGAACTTGCTTACGGAACAATAATCTGTGACATACACAACAAACATGTTCTGGTCCATGTTTGACCTCTTCTTGGAAGAGCTCAATTACAAAGTCAATATTGTGTTTTAAGAGGGTTAGATTAAGTTTCTTTTGACAGTTGCTTTCAATTAAAGAGGGGTTATAAGCCGGATCTTCTCTGTATTTGATGACAATTCTTTGTTTCAACTGGTTACGATAGGCAGGATTATTAGCATATTTTTCGATACCGCTGTTTATTACTTGTTGTTTGAATGGTTCATTATTAGCATATTTTTGGATACTGCTGTTTTTTAATTGTTCTTTGAACAGTTCATTATTAGCATATCTTTTGATACTGCTGTTTTTTACTTTTGCTTGATACTGTTCATCACAATTATATCTTTGTCGTGTTTTTAGCTTTTGAACTTGCCTATATTCTGTGTCTATAGCATACGTTTTCCTTTTCCTTAGATCTTTTACTTTATCACTACATTTTTTACGTGGTGAAATGAGGTCTGCATTGGACATTTTGTGCGACATTTCACAGAAGCTAGTTAAACAAAAGCATGATAGAGAGGTTTTTTCTTTGACACATGCATTTGGTTCATAATGGCATTCATTGCAGTGTTTCAGATACATACCTTTTCTTGAAATTGGTCCAATGTTTGCCGTAAACGTAAGCCATTTCTGTTGACTGTATGTGTAAATATCAACACAGAGAAAATCTGCTGAAGCTTGTATTTCCAACTCTGTTGCCCAAGATCCAACATATTTCATTTTTGAGTCCATGAGATATTGCTCCACAGAAGCAAATTGCCGTCTTAGACAAGTAATGTAATGAAGTGGATTATTTGAGATGTGATTCACTACAGCCTTACGAAAGGCCTTGTGATGTGACTCGCAGCCACTCAATACTGACGAAAGAGAACGAAAGAAACAATTACCGTCACCTTCAATGGATGTTGTTCGGCATGGTTCAGGCTGTGCCATATCGAAGGTTTGTACAGCAATATCTTGATCTAAACTTGGTACGATATTCAGTTTGTGGCAGATCCTGTTTTTTTCCCTTAATGTCAATCCCGTAAACATTATATTGGGGCTATCCGTTACAGAAATTAAACAGACATCTGATGCACCCTCTGTGTGAATTGGAGGATCACTGTCAATGTTTACAGTTGTGTCACATGTAGAAGTGTTTGCTACAGGCTGCACAGTTTCAAGGGAAAAAGACGCGTTTACTGCAAGGGAATTTCTATCTGTTACCGAAAGGACACAGAGATCAGAGTCACTGTCAGTGTCCAAAGTACCGTCATGTGCCGAAGTGCTGGCTTCAGGCTGTGCAGTTAAAGCAGTAAATGGTGAGTTTACCTCAACAGCTTTCACACCAGTGACTTCAAACACCTTGTTTGGGATATCAAAAGCATGTGGATGATTTTGGTATAAGGAATTGACAAGGTTCTCAATATGGTGAAATAACTCATACACAGTAGCATAGTGCGCTACTATGCTGGTTCCATCCGGTGCAACCGAACCCCAAGTACTACGAGAATGAGGATCGAAAACTGCAAAAGCAGTTTCGACCTTGAAAACGGCACACACACTTCCTTGGATGTTGAGCAAGCATGTGTCTGTCTGCAGCAGTGTCTTCTGAATAGCCTCTTCTAAAGGCATGGCTATGTTTTGCAAAGAAGCGTCATAATCATCCTTTTGATCAAGACTTCCAGCGAGTGTATCAAAATATTCCAAACTAAATAATTTATTGTTTAATTTGCAGTGTCTGGGTAACTCGGAAATGAAAATATGCCCACTGGTTTTGGCTGAACTGATTTCTTTATTTTCTAGCATAGATGTGTACACACACTAAGCCATTGCCTAGTTTTAGAATATGATGAATGTTCTTTTTCACATGAGTCACATGACTTGATGTAGCAGCTCCGGCAGGTGCAAAATCACAGGGTGCCTAAAAACACATCAGTAGTTCAATCAAAAAGGAGTGTAACCAATAGTTTATATCGAAATTAACAAGGAATTCATAAAAAAGGCTAGGAATCAATCAGCTGTAGTTCATGGCTGTGTATAATGGGAAAACGGAATTGTACATGATATGAACATTACTTTAACTAATTTCCCAGATCTAATAAATGGCAGGAAAACTCACAAGGAACAGGGAATAACATGTTAAAAATAAGTACCTTCTGATTGCCAAGTGTTACATGAGGATCTTCAAGCTGGCCATTGTCCTCAGGCGGGCTCTGCTGAAATGACAATTCAGTGTTTTTAAAAGCATGTTGGTTCCCAAGTAATTTGAAAATGTACATAGTATAGGCAAATTAGTCAGAACTGCACACTTACACCATATCAATGTTTTAAAAGAATAAACACATCAAAACAAAATGGGTCTCTTAAGCTGTGGCTTTTCCCGTTGGTATACAATTTTTCCACTAGTAATTACATACCTGCTGACTGCTCGCAGTGACCTCAGGTGCTGGTTCAAACGGCTCGTGGTCCTCAATGTGTGTCATCTGCAATCACAAACATTACGAATGTTAAAAAATTGAGGTTTACCCCTACATGCAAACTCATTAGCCATAGAAAAGGGGACATTTAGTGTATTGTGGTGAACAGAATTAAGGACAAAGAAAACTTTTATTTCAGTTCAGTTTAAATAATTAAAATGAGCACAACAAGTTCATCAGCCAACCTTCTTGACATTTCCAATTCATAGTGTGTAGATATTACCAAGAACATGTTAAAAACAGTTAAACTATGTTGATTGTAATTATGAAGTAATAATGTAAATGTTACTAGATACTGATCCTGGAACAGATTGATTGCTTATTTGCAAATCATTTTTTATATTGTTGTCATTACCTTGGTTGAACACCCCAAGAAGCTGGTCTCATTGGCTGTTGGTTTATCAGCCTGGGCCATCACAACTTTTGGACCCCAAGGTGTTGGCTCCTCTTGTTTTCTCTGTCCAGAGACAACCCGAGCAGTTGGCTGGTTCACCTTCTACAATGAGGTAAGGAGGCAAAATTATCATGAGAGATACAATTGTATGAAAATTGAAAAGTGGGCAGTTCAAAGAACTTACTGCTAATGTAGTTTATTTAAAACAGTAACAAACAGTGTTGTGCACGCCTGTATTTTGTGGCGCTACATACAAATTTAACAACAAAACCCAAATATTACAAGATGCTCTTTTTTTGCCCCATTCCTTTACCTCACAAAAGTCTGTTTGAAGAAACGGCCACTCATCAACACACAGAGTCTTGTCATCCCCCTCCGGTTGAGCAAACTGTAATGACATAGTAAGAATTATATGTACAATACAATTGAGAAATGGAAACACAAAACTACACTTTCTTAAAGGGAACTTAGAGAAAATATCAAAAGAATAGAGAACCGCACTCTATTCACTTAATGTGTGTAATCATCACATGTTGTATGCAAATTACCTTGCTCGAAGGCACAAAGACGCTGCCCTCCAGAGTGGCTGGCACAGCAGCTTCTGGAACAGGTCGAGGAGGAGGTACGCCCTCCAGAGTGGCTGGCACAGCAGCTTCTGGCACAGGTCGAGGGGGAGGTACCAGCTTCGAAGGTTTAGCAATCCTTGCTGGAGTTTGAAGTGCCTGGAAAATAATTGTAAATCATTGGCAAAACAATACCTACACAGAGAATGTTGGACTATCTCTTGTAGTAAAGGCGAAATCAAAAAATAGTTGTTCCTGTGTTTCAACCAAAAAAAAGTACATATTTCAATGAGAATTTACCAACCTCAAGGCGGGCCTTCTTTCCTTTGGAGACCACAGCCGTGGTTCCATGTGCCACCTTCCGTTTCTATCATAATGGAAGAGAACGGAAATGACAACAGTTAATGAAATATAACACATTTGTTATCAATGCAACTATCTGTACCATACAATGTAAAGCTTGTCATATAGGATTACAGGCGCTATTAATATGTATGCACTCACAAACAGTTAATATTAAAATCACACAAATTACCTTTGAGCGATTCCCCATGGGGACATCAAGGTTGGATGGAACAATGCGATCCATTGCAGCCAACTTGTCAGTGCTAAACCGGATAGGGTTTAGCACGACAAAGCACTCCCTCAGGACCAGAGGAGGCACACAAACCTAGAAAAAAAAAACAGAATTGAGCCATTGACCATTTGCCTTATAGGAATAGCATTTAAATGAAACAACAAATGTACGCATCATTACGGTTTAATTTCCTATCAGCTATCATACCAATGTACAAACCTCATGAGGAAGGATCCGCACGGAAGACTGATCCCAATCCTCAGGCGCATCCCAGGACTCAGGTTGGCTGCGCTATAAACACATAGGGGGAATTAGTATTCAATAAATGTGGCCTAACTAAAACTAAAGCTCTTCAAAATTGTATAACTTTTACCTTTCCGCGACGTCCGACGACAGTTTCCTTGAAGGGGTCAAGGGGACGTGGACGTGAAACCTCTCCCTTCACAACCACGGTGGTAGCAAAGGGTCTCACAGTCGGGGGTGACTTGGGAGGAGACACAGGCGGAGGTGAAACAGGCAGAGGTGACTGTAGCTGCTGAAAGGAGAAGTGCCACAGAAGCTTCGCGAGAAGCGGCATCCCCAGATCGTCACTCAGGTGGATCTATTATAATGAGAAGCACGGGTTATTATAGAAATAAACTGCTTTTGCCATATAAAAAGGACATTACATGAATTTCTCACGTGCCAAGTTATAACACGACTTACCCCATCACGACTCCACAAGGCACGTGAGTCCAGCGGAAAGCGGTCAGCTGTGACGCAGTACTTTACATCTGCAGAAGAAAACAAATATTAAACCATACACTATATACATATTTTACACGTGGTACCAAGAGGTGGTGTTGATACACTAAAAGCTTTCCTACAAAGATATTCTATACTGACATTATCTCTTAATCATTTTTACATACCGTTCTTTGCTGCAACGCGACGAAACTCCTCTCGAAGGAATTGTTGCGGTGCCAATTCACTCGCCAGCCGGGGAGGGAAATCGAGCACAAACACCTGATCCGCACAAAAGTTTTGGATTACACACTATACAATTCTGTTAAATAGTCTGCCTTGAAAATACACTTTATTTTGTAACACAAAAACTACCTTAGGCCATCGACTGCGGGCAGCTCTCAGAAGTCCATCGAAGGCAACTCCAGCCGCTTTGATGCCGGGCGTCGCCGTGAGGTTGTTGCTTGGAGCCAGCAAGCAAACGATGTCGGGGGTTCTGGGGATGTCTGCGTTCAGCAACTCAGTGCGGAGCTCAGCGGCAGACGCCCCAGGCGTAGACAGGAACCCAAACGAAAGGCAACCGTCTGGCATCCTCACGTAACGGTCAACCAACGCACGCAGATGCGAGTCGCCCACAAACAGCACAAACTATAAATAAGGACAAATAAAAAGTTGTCATTCCACTCCGAACATATTCCACAGCTAAATTATACATTATTTTCTGAAAGGTCTTTGACAAGTTTACCTGCTTATCTGGAGAATCAGGAGGGAGATCCAATCGGTTGAACTTCCCAGTGTGGGCAGAGACAGGCCAAGGCTTGACACGGTGACGTGCTCCAGTGCCATATACTAATAAAGAGACAAATTCAACGCAAAACTAAAATGAATAACTTATCTCGAGCTGTTGATCTAAAAGTCAAACATCACACATTCATGCAATAGAATTCTGAGGAATATAAATGAGTTGAAAACATGCATCACTGTATCTTTACGACTACATACCAGGGAGGAAGCCTCTAGCCAGAGTCGTTGCCATCGGAAGAACCGTCCTCCTCCTCATCTTGGCTACAGACGAAGCGCGCGAGGCACGAGGCATCTAATGATTTCACAATAAGAAAAATAGAATGTTTCAAAATAGGTACAAGATTTCCCTTTACAAATATACATCAATAAAGGCTGCATGTTGAAAACCCCACCCTGTACAGAGATGTATTTATGTAATTATAACCATGTGTTTTCATATGAAATGAACATTAAACAGAACAGATAGGTGCAATAAATACACACATGCACAAGGTGTTCATGTGAAATTAATATATGGGCTAAAGCACAGCATTTAAAACACATTGCATATGGTGGACAGAGGTAGAATTTAGACTGTTGGGCGGATGTGTGCGTGTAAAAAGGAAATGTAACACGCACACTGTTGGGCGGATGTGTGCATGTAAAAAGTGAATGTAACACGACATTTCGGCATTTAAAACACATTGCATTGTATGGACAGAGTCCACCAGAAAGCTTTTCTGTGGTGCAATAAATACACACATGCACAAGGTGTTCATGTGAAATCAATATATGGGCTAAAGCACAGCATCTAAAACACATTGCATATGGTGGACAGAGGTAGAATTTAGACCGTTGGGCGGATGTGTGAGGGTAAAAAGGAAATGTAACACGACATTTCAGCATTTAAAATTTCCTAATCACAGCCAACTTATAAAGCTTTCATCCAAGGACAAATTTAAAGCCAAATATTTGCATAGAATGACATAGGCAGTACAGAAACCATTTTCCCAAAAAAATCTATTAATAGACAACTAAAATGCTAATTCAGTCAAAACCCAACCAGTAAGTAATATAACCAGCACCTCACCTTGAGTTGAACGGCGGACGTTTCTCCTTTCAACACATGACAACAACAGACCTACCTTGCTTAGACAATCTGAAAATCAGTATACAGCAACACACGACACAGCCCCACAGACAGACAGGCACACAGACAGACAGGCACACAGACAGACAGACAGGCACACAGACAGACAGGCACACAGACAGACAGACAGACAGACAGACAGACACACAGGCACAGAAACACGGACACACCCACAGACACACGGACACACCCACAGACACACGGACAGACCCACAGACACACGGACAGACCCACAGACACACGGACAGACCCACAGACACACGGACAGACCCACAGACACACAGACACACACACACAGACAGACCCACAGACACACACACACACACAGACAGACCCACAGACACACACAGACAGACAGACAGACAGACAGACACACACACAGACAGACCCACAGACACACCGACACACAGACACACACACACACCCAGACCCACACACAGATACACACACACACAGACAGACCCACAGACACACACACACACACAGACCCACAGACACACACACACCTACAGACACACACACAGACACACAGACAGACACACAAAAACACAGACACACAGACACACAGACACACACACCCACAGACACAGACACACACACCCACAGACACACACACACACAGACACACACCCAGACCCACAGACAGACAGACAGACCCACAGACACACACACAGACACACACACAAAGACACACCCACACACACAGACACACACACACAGACACACAGACACACCGACACACACACACACACAGACAGACACACAGACAGACAGAGACACAGACAGACAGAGACCCACAGACAGACCCACAGACAGACACACCCACAGACACACCCACAGACAGACAGACACACCCACAGACACACACACCCACACAGACACACACACACCCACAGACAGACACACACACACACACACACAGACAGACACACCCACAGACACACAGACAGACACACCCACAGACACACACCCACAGACACACACACACCCACAGACACACACACACACACACACACAGACAGACACACAGACACACACACACACACACACACACACACACACACAGACAGACCCACAGACACACACACACACAGACAGACCCACAGACACACACACAGACAGACCCACAGACAGACAGACACACACACAGACAGACAGACACACACACACCCACAGACACACACAGACACACACACACCCACAGAAAGACAGACAGAGACAGACAGACAGACACACCCACACACACACCCACACAGACACACACACCCACAGACAGACAGACAGACACACACACACACAGACAAACACACAGACACACACACAGACACACACCCACACACACACAGACAGACACACAAACGGACACACACACACCCTAACCATATTCCAAAAAAATCTATTGATGGACAACTAAAATGCAAATACAGTCAAAACCCAACCAGCATTAGTAATATAACCAGCACCTCACCTTGAGTTGAACGGCGGACGATCTCCCGTGAATGTAACACGACATTTCAGCATTTAAAACACATATGGACAGAGTCCACCAGAAAGCTTTTCTGTGGTACATCTATCTCCCATGCGCGACTTACAAGATGCCTACAAAATGGCGTTTTATCAACACGGATTTAATATTTTGTCGCAAACCGCCAGTCCCGGGGACGCATCTCATTTTCCCCATGAAAAACGATACATTGTGAACATTGTGTGCGTGTGCGTGTAAAAAGTGAATGTAACACGACATTTCAGCATTTAAAACACATTGCATTGTATGGACAGAGTCCACCAGAAAGCTTTTCTGACTTAGACAAAGAAAGCCTTTCTGTGGTAAAATGTCCGCCTAGACGCCGCCATCACCACATCATGTCAACAAACCGGGCACTCACGAAGAAAGAAGAAAGCTTATGCCATAACTGCATCAACAAACCGCCAAAGCAACCATGCCAACTTAATACAATAAACAGGGTAGCTAGTAGCCTACCCGTGATACACAACTAAGCTGCACGATTACGTTGTTTTTCACTGACTTAGACAAAGAAAGCCTTTCTGTGGTAAAATGGCCGCCTAGACGCCGCCATCACCACATCATGTCAACAAACCGGGCACTCACGAAGAAAGAAGAAAGCTTATGCCATAACTGCATCAACAAACCGCCAAAGCAACCATGCCAACTTAATACAATAAACAGGGTAGCTAGTAGCCTACCCGGGATACACAACTAAGCTGCACGATTACGTTGTTTTTCACTGACTTAAGACAAAGAAAGCCTTTCTGTGGTAAAATGGCCGCCTAGACGCCGCCATCACCACATCATGTCAACAAACCGGGCACTCACGAAGAAAGAAGAAAGCTTATGCCATAACTGCATCAACAAACCGCCAAAGCAACCATGCCAACTTAAAACAATAAACAGGGTAGCTAGTAGCCTACCCGTGATACACAACTAAGCTGCACCATGCTAACTTAATACAATAAACATAATTATCCATTTCATAAGGAGGACTTACCTTGACAACGAACTTCTTTGGTTGAACCGCAAAGTTGAAAGACAGAACGTACTCGAATGAATCCGCTCACAATATTAATCCGTGGAAAGTAGAGCAAAAGTGTCTATCTGAACAAAGATGTCTCAAGCAGAGAAAATCCGAACAGAGTGAGGCGAGCCGTGCGTCGCTGACGATAGTCATTCCCTGTGTGCAACTCGCGAAGCACCATGGGAGTATGCCACGCCCACACCTGTACAGATGTTGTAGATGTGTTTCTCTGCTCTTCATACCGAAAACATCTCCTGACTTCTTGCTCGCCTAAGTAAAAAAGATAAGATTGACGGATGTCCAAAACGGGAAGACTGAATAATACAGTTGGTATTCCATATGAATATTCCAATTTAACAAACCATACACGGAATACCTTAATTTCATGATTTGGATTGTGGCTTTGAATAATAGCTAGCGTACTGTGTGCGGGAGCGATGCATGTAGGGAAATGTATTTTCAATTATACGCCCACCAGTTCCGCTCTACTACTGAAGAACTACAGTTCCCGAACATTCGCTGTTGCGATCAGCTGCTCGGCTCGTGAGCCCAACGAACTGAACATAAATGAACATGTTTTCCCAATGTCAAGGAAGCATGCTCAACGGCCGCCCTTTTAAGGACGCTACATCATAGAACGACGACAAGCACTGTACCAATGTTGAGGACACTCGAAAGCCGCGCCATTTTTGCGTCCTTTGTTTTTGAGAATTCCGAGATTTTTCAAGGATGCATCGCTGCATCCTAGACGAGCCAAAACTACCCACAATCCTCTGCGTTCACTGGGCGGGTTCTTGAAAATGGCAGAGAAGTACACGTTCAAACCATGGACATAATAAAGGATGGACCACGGACTGGAAAATGGCCGCCCATTCATTCCTATGCAAACTGCTCAGTGGCGCATGGTAACATTCAGGAGCGATTTGCTTCCGCGGTACGTGGCCAGGACACGTGACCTAGTCCGTGACGTACCGGATGCAGAGATCTTCTTCTTCTTCTAGTTTAGTGGCGGATCATAGTTTTTCCCCATATACCGCGACCTACTGGACTACTACACAGGAGTTTGTGACAAGGACAAGGACGTTGGCAAATCATACTTTAAATCATACAAATAAATTCAAAGAAAAAACCAAACTAACGAAACAAAATAAACAAAATAAAACAAACTAACAAAAGAAATGAATAAATAAAAATAAAAAATATATATACTTAAGGTTAAATTCTTCTAATTAGGTTAGTATCTTTTAGCTAATTTATCAGCAATTTCATTGCCATATATTCCATGGTGGGCTGGAATCCAACAGAACTGAATAACTAAACCAAGGCTTATAATATTTAAAAGAAGATGCTTTACCTCTATCACCAAATCTTCACGTATTGAATTATTTGTTATAAAACTTAGTATCTACAACCCATCTAAGAGCGGTTATTATTGTGGCCATCTCGATTGAGTATACTGATAAAGTCACCCACTCTATATCCATATCCTTTTTCAAATTCTGGAATATATATGCCAATACCACATTGTCCTTTGGGATCTTTAGAACCATCTGTAAATATTTTCAGATATCCATAGAATGAAGTATTTAAATAACTTGAGCAGGCATTAGCAAAACTTTGCTTGGTGAGATGCTCGCTTTTTCGAAATGGAATAAGATGCAGCTGGGTAGGCGCTGAGAGGTGATGCATGAGGCATGATGGTGGCACGGCAGACAAGTAGAGGAGCATGATGGACTGGGATCTGATGAGGAAACAAAAAAAGATGATCTAACTTAAGATAAAATATACTCTGAAGTTTCCATTTTCTGCAAACAGAAGAGAAGGGGTTTAATTAAGGCTTTGTATCATTAATAAGATAGACTGTGAATAACAAACGAAAAAATATAAAAGGCCTGGCTTAGTTTAAAGCCCACTCACCACGTCAAGGTGCAGGCCAAGAGTGGGAACATAGATAAAAGACTCACATCACAAACTCAGACAGTCACAACATGTAAAAAACATAAATACATGAAACATGCATATAAATACGAGACCAAAGACTCACATCACAAACTCAGACAGTCACAACATGTAAAAAACATATGAATACATGAAACATGTATATACAAGACCATAGACTCACATCACAATATTATGAAAATTACGTAGGTCTCCCATAATCATTCAGGTAATCAATACGTCCGTGCCTGTTACAGCTATTTCAATGATGTGTGTTATATATCCGTGTTCAACGCCATTCATGTTAAGTAAAAGGACAAATCTCAGACTTTGGAAGTTAATGGAGTTAATGGAAGTTAATTCGGAATTTAATTCCGGACTCAGCAAGTGCTCCATCTCGTTGCACCTGCACCCAGCGGCTCGCTTGCAAGATTTTGGCCTGAAGTTCTTCCCAGACCTACACCCTAGCCATCCAACATGCATATCTGAGAATCAGGCTTCTCTTTAATAATGACAAAAAGTTATTAGAGAAATACACATTAACTTTTTGTTATCTCATAAGCGGCGTGGTGCCGGCTCCTTTTGACCTTTTGACCCCAGACTTCAAAAACGTGGCCACAGGCCAGCTGTGTCTACACACCTTAAGCCACAAATGTACACCTCCATCCCACAAAAAATGGGGACTAGAAACTAACCTCTGTCTTATGTACATTTACTGTACTGTTGGAGGTCATGCCCCTTTTCCGGCCTTTTTGAGATAGCTAGGGATGCTAAAATGTTTACACACATTTCCCGGGGCCCCGAGAACGACATATCCGAGATTTGGAGTTCTAGCCCTTAGAGAAAAAAAGTTTTCCCAAATGGACTGTCATTTGGACCAAGCCCCTCAGAAGTGTTACCTGCAAGACCTAATGGTTCAGAATGTGGTGGAAAAACAGTTTTTGAGATAGGAAGGTCCTACCGCCCTGAAATTTGAATACCTTATTCTATGGCCTTACTGGGACCCCCGCACCGAAACTTGGCCCGGTCGGACCCCGAGCGCAGGAAGGGGGGGCCTGGACTTTCATAATCCTCGCTCGGTGACTGTAAAGGATGTTTGATCGGATGTTATGACGAAGAATCATAATGTGAATGGGAATATTCTATAAATGTCTTGATATCATCTTTCGTCTCAACACTTCTGCTGCAGCCGCTTAAAGTCTCACTCCGAGAACCTTAAAATATGAATCAATCCATTAGAAGTATGAAAATATCTTCCCGGTTGCGTAACGGGGCAAACAAGGTGTCCTTTGACATCTACGTTTCGAGGCGATTGCAACAGTGCCACACATGATCATATTTGAATATGTTTCGGGGTAGTAATTAGCTGTCGATTTTGGAGGCCTTTATCAATAATGACCAGCTATAGATTTGCTTCCCGACGGAGATTTCTGACAAATTACATGTTATTTAGCATCTACACGTTAAGCTGAGTCCAATGAGATCAAGCTCGCCCTCTTGCTACACCGAGATCATGTCCTAGACCTAGGTGTACCATGTAAAATACATGTTACCATTATCTAGAGTGTCATGCTTGGTGTCATTGGACTCAGCTCAACGTGTAGATGCTAAATAACATGTCATTTGTCACAAATTTCTATCGGGAAGCAAATCAATAGCTGCTCATTATTGATTAAGGCCTCCAATTTCGACAGCTAATTACTACCATTAAACATGTTCGAATATGCTCATGTGTGGCACCGTTGCAATCGCCTGGAAGCGTAGATGTTGAGGGACACCTTGTTCACTCTCTTACGCCACCGGGAAGATATTTACATGCTTCTGATTGACTAATGAATTGATTCAGCTATTCCCCCAGAAGTCTGGGGTCAAAAGGTCAAAAGGAGCCGGCACCACGCCGCTTATGAGATAACAAAAAGTTATTGTGTATTTCTCTCATAACTTTTTGTCATTATTAAAGAGAGGCCTGATTCTCAGATATGCATGTTGGATGGCTAGGGTGTAGGTCTGGGAAGAACTCCAGGCCAAAATCTTGCAAGCGAGCCGTGAGGTGCAACGAGATGGAGCACTTGCTGAGTCATTTCCTGTAGGGCTGGAGCCACAGGTGGAAGCGTATGCGTCCTTTGCGAGCCCCTTTGATGGATAAGAGACCCCAAGGTACATCTTACTTAAATGTTAATAATAAATAATAATAAATTAAATTTATATAGCGCTTAATATGGTACTCTAAGACGCTTTACATATTGCCCTATCAAATCTATGTAAGACAGACTAGGAATAAAAGAAAAACAGAGGTTAAACATGAAGAATAAGGTGGTAGTTAGGTGGGGAAGGCTAGTGTGAAAAGGTGTGTTTTGAGGGCAGATTTGAAAGAAGAGAGGGTTGGAGAGACTTTGATGTGGGAGGGGAGTGAATTCCAAAGGGTGGGGGCAGCAACTGAGAAGGCCCGATCACCCCAAGTCCGTCGCTCAGTCCGTGGAACTTTTAGCAGGTTGGCAGAGATGGACCTGAGGAATCGGGAGGGGGCGTGGTGATGGAGGAGGTCGGCAAGGTAGGGGGGGGCTAGGCTGTTGAGGGCCTTGTAGGTGATGAGTACGATTTTGTAGTTGATTCTGTGTTTAATTGGAAGCCAATGGAGTTCACGGAGGACAGGTGTGATGTGTTCTCTGGAGCGAGTACCAGTGAGGAGGCGTGCAGTTGAGTTCTGGACATATTGAAGTTTTTTGAGGACTTTGTTGGTGGTGCTGTAGAGAAGACCATTACAGTAGTCAAGCCTGGATGAAATGAAAGCGTGGATGAGTGTCACAGCAGCGGTAGTTGACAGGTTGGGGCGGAGGCGGGCGATGTTTCGGAGGTGGAAAAAGGCAGTTTTGGTAATATGGTTAACATGGGGAGGAAGGAGAGAGTGGGGTCCAGGATAACTCCAAGGTTACGGATTTTGGTGTAGGGGGTGATGGTGGGGCCGTCAATGTTAAGGGTGAAGTTCAGAGTGGATTGAGTGAGGGTGTCATGCTGCTGGCCTTGCCCCTCCTCATGCTGCTGGTCTTGCCAACTAGAACATAAAAAAATAAATCTCTACCTAAAGAGAACCAGTTTTCAAAGTGAATATCAGCTTGGAAACATAACATAGTAGGCCTATACCAAAACCTCTATCAATCAGTACCCCTATCTATGGGAATGAGTCACACCAAGTTTAAAACTTGTAGGGAGAGAGTGCAATGTGGCAGAAGTTAAAGTAATGTGCTTTAATTTAGAACTCTAGATGGTGGTCTATGGTGCTATTTCACTTCATTAATGTAGGTTTTTCCCTATCCAAGCAGTGGCACGCCAACCAGCAAACATTTCCTCGACCTGCGTCGAGGTGTATAAGTCAAGTAGATGTCGAGTCACAACCTGACTTTATTTCGAGCATTTGACGACATGAAAACATAATTTTGGAATTGGAGTGTTGAAACTGAATAGACACTGCCAGCAAGCATTTCTGCATTTAACAAGTCTAATATACGCCGGGTCACAACGTTACTTTATTTCAACCATTTGTCGGCATGAAAACATATAGGCCTAGGGAAATGGTGATTTAGAGGACAGCTTGTTTGACACTTTTGTAACTGTGGCTCCCTCTCACTCCTTTCCACTGTGTATTTATATCGATTGAACGAGAGGATGTAACGATAACTCCACGAAAATAAAGGCTCGATGGCTATAATAATTTAAATATAATTAACTTATAAAGCGTGTTACAAGACACCAAGATGATCTGGCTGGCTGACTAAAAAGGCACTGTCTTTAGAACTTATAACACAGGAGGTCTGGCTTGCCGACGAAAAAGCATTGCGATCATAAAAGCGTGACCATCTGACAAAAGCAGAAATATGGTAATAAATGGATTCGATCCGACAACCTCCTGCCTACAGGTCAAGCGTCTCTATCAAATGGGCCACGGGAACCACACAGTTGCAATTGCATTTACTAATATATACATCTAAATGACGCTTCAACTAACGCCAAATGAGAGGAGAAATTCTCAAAGCAGATCTGTGCTGAACTGATTTGGTCTGCTTGTCTTGGTCAGCGATTGGGCGCAAACACTTCAAATGCATTGGCTGAGAGAAAAGAAGGGCGGAGATTATTAGCATACTAGAGGAACGCCGTATTTTACGCGCGTTTTGATGTTCAAAACGCGCGTAAAATACGCGCGCTCTTGAAAGGCTTAATTGCGGCGTAAAAAGCGGCGCTTTTTTGCGCATTTTACGGCGTATTTTACGGCGTAATGAAGGTGATACGCGTCTAAATGATGCCGCTTTCTGGCGGGGATGGCTTGCCATACCTAACGCCCCCAACGCAACGCTTCAACGCGTGTACCGCGCCTAGACCAATGGTTCCCTATGCAAAAATGCCGATTTTCAACGCCCCTAACGCGAGCAACGCGGTTGGTGTGGCCGTAGTCGGTTGTTGCTTTGCCTAGCGACACGTCACGCACGCACACGCCCCTTTTCCTCGGATGCCGAACTCGCCATCTCGGTTGAACTCATTTCACCGCCCAAAGATGTTAGGCTATATATAAGAATAAAAAGAACAAATACTTTTATTTCGATTGGTTTAACCGCCACCCGTCCGAATTCAATACAAATATTATTTTTTGTCGTGTCATCCGCCCGATCCGCGGTTTAGCTGCGGAGTCCGCGGCTGCAACCGCCAACCGCGCACCTCCAGTGCCCATACTGGCTATATTTGTACACTTTACAGCTGTGGCCGATCCTTGGATTGCTAGTTACCGTCCCTATGAAGGAACCAGTGGTGATTGGGGCGTACTGTGGACCTAAAAAACCAAGTTCGGCCAAAGAGTTCTTATCAGATTTTGTGACTGAATTAAAGGAGCTCGAGGCTGGGTTTTGCTTTGGTAATAAGAACCTCACAATTGAGCTTCACACAGTAGTGTGTGACACCCCTGCACGGGCCTTTGTGAAAAAAACAAAGGCCCATAATGCTTACCATGGGTGCGATAAGTGCCAACGCCCGGGGAAGTACCAGAATCACCGCATGTCGTTCCCTGGACCAGAGCACCCCCTTAGAACGGTGAGGGGAAAAACGGTCTGTCTAGTTACTGGACCAGATGAAATGAGACGGAGAGGTAATAAAGTCTGTCGGCACGAGGACCTTGGATTTATTAAGTAAAGTGGCAATGGTTATACAGAGTCATAAAGCGTGAGAGATCGAATATGTCTAAGTCCCTAATCAGCGCTGATGGTTCGTCCAGAGCTTCGCCTCCGTGGAAGGTCTGCTTCAGAAGAAGATCATGAGTCCCTGTGTGATACAGTCTTATGCTGTATCCTCCTCTCGATGAGGTGTGTGCGTTTGAGGTGTGTGCGGTTCTGTGTGTTTTTGCTTGACCTTGGCTCTCAGGCCCTGGTATATGCATGTGTATCTCGTGTTCCTCCTAACGGGGGAGAGCTCCTCGAAGTGTCTCCTGTGTGATAATTAATGTGGCTGACTCCCGTTCTTGAGGATGACTGGTGCATTGTCTGAGTGTCCAACATTTGCCTGGTTGGGAAATGGGGCCTTCGGCTCTGGCCTTGACCTGACTATATTATCATGTTTGTGTTATGTGTTCGTTGGGTTAGAGCAAGAGTTGACTATATTGTAATGTGCCTGCCATGTGATGTGCTCATCAGGCTAGGGTAGGAGTTGGCTATATTTGTAATGTACATGTGATGTACTCAGCAGGTTATTTTGCCCAACAACGGACATGTCATTCAACTTAAAGCTCGATGAAATTCACCACCATGAGGGACCTCATCCATTTCAGGGTATCAAGATAGGCATGGTAACACAGTTTCCATTAGATTACATGCATTTAGTCTGTTTGGGCGTTGTTAAAAAAATGCTCCAGTTCTGGCTCCGGGGTCCTTTAACTGTGAGAATGCCTGCAATGATAGTTGACAGGATGTCACATGAACTCCAGTCTGTCAGGCCGAATGTTCCAGTTGAGTTTGCCAGGAGACCACGGTCACTTAGAGAGTTAGACCGGTGGAAGGCAACCGAATTCCGGCAGTTTTTACTGTACACTGGCCCTGTGGTGCTGGCAGGATTCTTGGACCAGAATATGTATTCTAATTTCCTGCTCCTGTCAACTGCCATATCGATCTTGGTAAGCCCTCAACATCACAGCCTTGTAGACTATGCTGGCCAATTGCTGAAGTCTTTTGTTGCTCATTTTGGTGAGCTGTATGGGACAGACCAAATTGTTTACAATGTTCACTGTTTGGTCCACCTAGCAGACGAGGTGAATCGACATGGCTGTTTGGATACTTTTTCAGCGTTCCCGTATGAGAACTACCTCGGGAAAATAAAAAAACTCGTAAGAAAACCGGAGTTCCCGCTAGCCCAGCTTGTTCGCCGCCTTTCAGAGGTTCAAGCTAGGAAATTGGATGTTGACGCAGACATCACTCTAAAAAGGGAGCATTTTGTGGGGCCAATTGTTGTTGGGATGGGAGTGCAGGGCCAATATGGGGAAATGAGATGTGAACGATGGACAGTAAAATTATCAACAGGGGACAATATATTTCTGGTGGGGGAGAAAGTCTGCCTTGTCAAAAACATCATCCAAAATGATAATGGTGTGTTCATTGTATACACTGAATTTTCCCAGCAGTCGCCATTTTATACCTACCCCTTCAACTCCGACAGAATTAAAATATTCGTTGTCAATCATGCATCTGATGAGCTGAAGTCGGTTGAGGTGTCAGCGCTGCGACAGAAATGTGTAGCCTTGCCGTACAGGGATGGTTTTGTGGCCATACCTCTCCTCCACTAAATACATAATGAATAAAAAAAACAATCAGTTCAATCAATCAATCAATCAGTTTAAACAATCAGTTCAAGTTAAAAACTCTAATTATATAGTTGACTACTGACTATGAATCAGTTCAATCAATCAATCAGTTTAAACAATCAGTTCAAGTTAAAAACTCTAATTATATAGTTGACTATGAATCAGTTCAATTAATCAATCAGTTTAAACAATCAGTTCAAGTTAAAAACTCTAATAATATGGTTGACTACTGACTTCTGACTATGACTTCCATTACTTCATTACTCTTGCTGTAAGTATTTCAGAAAAGGTGGTATTTTTCCAGGTATACACTACATGTCTTGTTTTTGTTTTATTTATTATTTATTATATTTATTTTCTTTTTTCCACAATGTCTTGTTTTTTAAACGATTTATGATGACTATATGCTCTGTAAGGTGACCTTGGGTGTCTTGAAAGGCGCCTCTAAATTAAAAGTATTATTATTATTATTATTATCCATAATGTAATGTTTTCAAAATATGAGATGGCATAAAATACATAACATACATAAAAAAGCCAGGGAAATTACATTTTATGCTGAATTTTATTCTGAATTGATACATGTGCCAACTTTCTCAATACCATGAACTACCTACCTAGTACAGATTATTATTGGCAATGAGGTTTTTGTGAGATTATGAAACAACATCGACCGCCCCACACACACACACACACACACACACACACACACACACACACACACACACACACACACACACGCACACACTTCTTTTTTTTGCATGACAAATAACTTTTCTTTCTTTCTACATTAAGGATGAGTTTTCATCTCATAAAGTTCGCCAACGGGGACATTGCTGTGGTCCCGGAAAATTGGTGTGATGACGGGATGGTGTACTGGCCAAAATATAAAAACACCGAACGGGCCAAAAGGGCAGCGGCCAACAGTGAGACACCAGAGTCAAACTGGACAAAATATGACGTGATGATAATCAGAACTTGTGGTATGCCAATTCATAAAACTGTAGTTTAAAGAAAATGTGATGGTTTCTTCTCCTTCTGCTTGGAATAACATATTCTGTCTATGTTGTGAAAATTGTCTTGCATTGTTTAAAATGTTCCTTTAATTTGTGGTATGAGCAGCAGTGCTGAGTATGTAGGTTGTGCCCAAGAATAATGTACCAAACAGCACTCTGCCATTGACTCTCTGACTCTGACTCTCAGCGCTCTGCCATTGTCCCTGATTGGCATCGCCTGGGAATACCAAAAGCTCAAACTAAGAGTCAATGGCAGAATGCTGTTTGGCACATTTTTCTTGGGCACAACCTACCCACTCAGCTCTGCTGCTCATACCACAAATGCATGTTCCTTACAAATGTGGCATCATTTAAAAGGGGAGGTTTCAGGCTTTCCAACGGTGTAAGTTGTCTTGCTAAAAAGCATTGCTATAGCAATGAAAATATCAACCAAACACAAGTTTGCTTACTTTTTGTGCCTAGTTTACGTATCTTTAGTAATATTATTACAGCTAATTTCAACCTTATGATCATTTTAACATATGCAATTTTAGACAACTACAAAGATGCCTGTAGGCTAATGGAGAAGTACCAGACGGGCTGCAACACCTCTGATCTTCAGTCTGAGGCAGAGCAGGAGTGTGGGCCGCCATATAAACGACAAAGGAAGGCAGTGTAAGTGTGTTCTGTCTTGTTTATGTTTTTGTATTGATAGGAAGGATATTTCCCGTAGCATTCAAAAATAGACCAGAGATGTTTGTGCTATACTGTATGTATATTTGGCAATTTTGGGATTGCAGTTACCCCAATAATAATATAATATGGTTATTTAACAGGCATCACTTTGGGGACTCTGATGAGAGTGAAGATGGTGGCCAATTGCACTGGCAGAGTAAGGGATAATCTCCTGCCATCAGAAATAACAAAATCATAACTTTAATATTAAGATATGGTTAACATTCTTAGTGCTAAAGATAATCACCTCACCTTGTATCCATTCCTCCAGCTCCAACATCTCGCCGAGGGCCAGGCAGCAGCAGCAGAGTCTCTCCTCGACTTGAGGAAAACTGTCTAGGTAAAGACTGATCTCCGAAATAATATTGAATACAGTGGCCCCATCTATATTAACACAGCAATGGTCACTCTGTTTCAAATCAACAGATTGCAACTGCATTACCATCTTAGATTTTCTGCATACTCCACTGAAATTGTAACTTCTTTTTTTTTGTAAAGATATCTAAATGTCAGCCACATATTTTGTCAATTAAAAACATCTGCATTCATGCAATATTTATCATTCATCAATTCAAAATTGTATTGAAATACATCGTCAATCCAATCATGGGATTTAAATAGGTAGTGCATTCCAAAATGTTGCAACATACAAATGAATGCACAACCAGAGCATGACCAGAGATTTTTCGTTTGCAATTGTTTGGTCCTCTAGCTGACAGTCTACCATGGTTAACAAATCACAATAATTTAATCACAATTTCTTTCCCTTAGCACCTCACCATGGGGCAGGACCGCAACAACCGTTGCCAAAACTCCCTGCATTTAACATGCGGAGAGTTACTCAAGGTAAGGACTGATCTCTGAAATATTAGTGAATAGAACGGTCCCATGTGTATTATCAGTCATGATTAACAGATGACTGATTTAATACAATTCTTTCCCCCGCATGCCATCCTCCACTATGAGCCAGGAACGGCAGTCCCTCCTCTTCTCCCTCCACCCCCGACATCAACCCTGAGCCTGCGGCCAACAGAGGAGCCTTCTTCCATCCCCGCCATCGGACCAACATGGCGAGGGGGAAGAATGAATGAGTCCATTCCCTGCTCTGGTAAGCAATAACTGGCAAATACTGGAGGGTCATTCTATGCTACAGATTTTGGAAGAAATTATGACAACTCTCACATATTTTCTTCAAACTTTATCAATAACTAATGTCAGTATTGTGAGTAATGAGGATAAGCACTGAAACGTGATGTATTTCACACACTACATTTTAGCTATATTTCATGTTTGTCATCAGCGGCTGAAGTGCACATCCTGAACCTGCTGGAGACAATTAAACAGCAACAAGACCAGCTCGTGGCAAAGGTCAACTACCTCTGCAGCAGGATGAACAGCACCCCGGGGCCAGACGTTGAGATGCCTGACAGTATTGATCTCCCCTTGGAACACCTGGAGGCAGTGGAGGCATTTGAGGTGTTTCTAAAAGAACCCTCTAACTACCCAGCTCGACAGAGAGTAGTGAGTCTTCTTAATATGAATGGTCCATGCTATAATGCTATTAGGTATATTGATTGTCCATGATTATTGCAAGTATTCTATTGAAGCAGCACTGAACAGGCCTGTCCTGAACCGCCTTTTCCCAGATTGTGTCAGTGAGCGACAGTCTACCTGGTATGACATTGTGTGTAAGGTGGCACATGTCCATGAGAGTGTGAGCCAAGTACATGTTTAGAAAAAAATAAATTCAAGGCAACAGGATTTTTTTCTTTAGAGCCAAAAGTACAAATATAGACGTTTTTGTTTTTCTACATTTCGGGATGCATAAGCTTAGAATTGTTTACCTTGCTGATATTTAAAAAATATATGTATATTTGCCTTTTAGATTTCCTCTTTGGCCACAATTGGAGGCCAGGATTTGAAGAGGGTGACTTGGAACATTCTTGGCCGGCTATACACAGACGACGTGTCCCACCAGATCAACTGGAAAGGTGTGAACAACAAAAAGGCCTTCAGCCAGATGTCGGCAAAGAGCTTGCTTTTCAGTAAGTATATAATTCAAAGTAATATTGATTGTCTGGCCAAAAAATACTTCCTGACCTATTCTTTCACAAAAATAATAATAAAGGGCCGAGGCCAAATTCTGGCACAATCTTGGGCAAAACAGTGCAATTTTGCCTAGTAGCGCATTTATGGTTTAAATTGTGAGAAATCACAGTAGTCATGTCAAGAGAACCACACCACTGCCGAACATATAATTAGAGTTTTTAACTTGAACTGATTGTTTAAACTGATTGTCTTCTCCAAATAGAATGTAGCCTACAGTATGTCTGTTGGACCCTACAAAATTCAAAACATTACAAAACCACCCCGATTTATCCATGTACAATATATGTGCTCTGATCAGGGAAACATTTAATACAACTGATATTGTTTGAACATTTTGGATGTCCTTTTAATCATGGCACACCTTGCCCTGATCACAAATTCTTAATTTACCCAAATTCTCAAATTCTTAGTTTACCCACCTCTTATTTTGATCCCCACAACCTTCATAACTTTGCAAGTCAGGTTTTTTTTTTTAGGTGCATGAGCCATGCACCTCGTATTTTTTTTAATTATTATTCTTTAATCTCCTTACCTATTGTATTGTGTTAGCCTACTTTGCTTTGAATGCTACATACCATAAACATAAACATATTTGTCTGATTTCAGGTGCTGTGAGGAAAAACTCTATCACAAAGTCTGTCACCGATGCGGAGGTAACCAAGCACACCATCAGGTGGTTTAACCTGGCCATGGATCGGGCGACAAAGAGACGAGGAGGTGTCCGTCCCCCGACATGTCCCTCACAGCCGTAGTGTTAATTGAAGCAGTTGAGAACATAATCAATAAAAAATGTATTGAACGTTTGATTCTTGTTGTTAACCAGTTTTAATTTTCTGATATTTTAGCTGTGCATTGCACAACATTTCATTGAATTTCATTGAAGATGTAGCCTAATATATAAAATGTATGCACTATAGGCCGGTAAAGCACTAAATTAGTTTCTGACCACAAAATGAATGTAGCCACATTCATTTAACAGGTTAGCAAAAACAGAATAGGCTATAACCGGTAACTTCCCATAAATGTCCATTTTCCATTGAGAAGTTATTACTTTTGTACAGTAAACTGATGTTTTGAATTGAACCTTTTCTGTTAGGCCTATTGTATTGTAAGGTTGAAAATATGCAATGCAGATTTAAGCTTTAGGGATATATTGCTGTAGTAGGCCTAGTTCTAGCGATAGTTTTTAGTTTTATCAAATAGTTTAGTTTATCCTATTTTATCCTACACGAGAACAGAAGGGATTTGCAAGGACAAACGGATCCGGGGCCGGATGAGCCACGATTTTTATGAGTCCGTTGTGGGTCCGCGACGGATGTATGTATCAATTTACGGGTCCCGAACGTACCCGTCGCGGAGGTAAGGTTTTACGCCCCGTGCCCACTACCTCCGTCCGTTGCGTGATCCCCATTGACTTTAATGGGGACGGACGCGCAATGCATTGTGGATCCGTACGTTCCGTTGGAGCCTTCGGCTCCGTCAGAAAGTTGAAAAATGTTCAACTTTTTGGCAGCGACGGATCCGTCATCCAATCAGATCGCTGTACGGTTGCTGATTGACACCCCGCCCTCATGGGTAAAATCCTCAGTTTGTCGATGCTCATGCTAATGATCATGTGTTTTTCCCCGCGTGTGATTTGTTGACCATTATGTTAATTTTGATGTGCCTGTCCCCGGACATGATTGGCTGCTGCATCGGAGGGCCGAGGATCCGGGAGGATAAAGCACGGGCGAGCTCAACATCCACGGCAGCTGGCCTTGATATGAAGCTTGCCATATTGGGTCTTCGAATGGATTTGTTGGTTGATCGAGGTTCTTGTTAATTGCTACACGGGAACTTATCCCATGCTCTGGGCTAAATAAACAAATAAACAACTTCCAGTTAACCAAAGACATCTGGTTATGTTGCCACCCCTTCCGCTAGCGGGGGATGTAACATTCGCGTATGCAAATTTAAGCACTGTGACGCGACTCGGGCTCTGACGATACTGCATGGAAAGCGGGTCATCTTGCATCGCAACAAGCGGGAAGAAGCGGGAAGAACCCGATTTGATTGGCTGACGGATGCCTCTGCAAAGACTACTCCCCCATCAGTCAGCCACGCCTTCCCACATCAGTTGACGGACGCATGTAGTGGGCACGGGGCGTTACACCCCGTGCCCACTACCTCCGTCCGTTGCGTGATCCCCATTGACTTTAATGGGGACGGACGCGCAATGCATTGTGGATCCGTCCGTTCCGTTGGAGCCTTCGGCTCAATCAAGAAGTTGAAAAATTTTCAACTTTTTCGGCAGCGACGGATCCGTCATCCAATCAGATCACGTCTGCAAATTTAAGCACTGTGACCTGACTCGGGCTCTGACGATACTGGAAAGCGGGAAAGCGGGTCATCTTGCATCGCAACAAGTCACCTCCGTTGACTGAAGGAGGTAGTGGGCACGGGGCTTGACGCCCCGTGCCCACTACATGCGTCCGTTGACTGATGTGGGAAGGCGTGGCTGACTGATGGGGGAGTAGTCTTTGCAGATGCATCCGTCAGCCAATCAAATCGCTTCCCGCTAACAACAACAAAGCCGGGTTCTTCCCGCTTCTTCCTGCTTGCTGTGTTGTCATTGCAAGATGGATCCCGTTGTAGCAAGGATGGTGTTAGTTCAGGTTGCTGGTGCTTTGGTCCACCGACGTGGAAAGCGAGTGCATCGGCGTTGGTGGGTTCACCCCGTTCTCCGGACACGCAACCAGAGAGGGGAGTATCACGCACTTGTGCAGGAGTTGCGTCGGGATGCTCTCCTATTCCATCAATATTTTTCGGATGCCTCCGGACCACTTCGACGAGTTGCTTGGCAAGGTCGGTCCTCTCATTACCGTGGCAGACACACGGTTTCGTTCTGCAATTGGCCCTGCCAAGCGACTCGCCATTTGCCTACGGTAAGGATACTTTTTTTTTTTAATGATCACATAACTAGCGTTTCCATACAGCTCATTGGTGTGCACATACTGCTAGGCTATAGAAAAGGTGTCCATTTCCATCCACGGTGTTGTTTGCATAAAATGTCCTAATTAGGGAAGACATCCCCCCCATCTATAGCCATAGTAGTGTGCAGAGTGTTCCTGGTAAATCTCAGGTTATGTGGTAGTGCTATCTGTAAACAATCTAGTCAGATTAGTTGTGGATGTCACATGGGATTATTTATGTATCAATGAAGAGTGTTTCAGATAAATGTGTTCCATCATAAAGCCTTTCTATGAACATGGTATGCAAGCAACCATGTGTGAATAATAAATATAACTAAGCTGTCATGACTCATGCCCTGTATATTTTAAAGTATATGTGAAGTGTTTTCTTTAATGCTTTCTTTGTTAGGTATCTTGCCACTGGCGATTCCTTTCACACGATTGGCTTCAGCTATCGTGTGGGCACTTCGTCAGTGTGTAGGATAGTGCGGGAGGTAGCCAGTGCCATCTGGACTGCTTTGGTGGAGGAGGAGTTGTCTGTTCCCACGAGGGCGGACTGGAGCACCATGGCCGAGCAGTTTGAGTGGCGCTGGAACTTCCCCAACTGCATCGGAGCGATTGATGGGAAGCATGTTGTGATACAAGCTCCAGTTAACTCTGTCTCCTTGTATCACAATTACAAGGGCACCTTCTCCCTGGTCCTCCTCGCCATAGTGGACGCCGACTACCTGTTCCGGGTTGTGGATGTTGGGCCCAATCCCGTTTCTTTGCTCACTGTCTCAACCCTACATCTCAACCCTAACCCTCATTGCTCATGCTCATTGCTACCCCTAACCGATCCCCTACCAAATGGGACAACCCTACCCTGTGACGTCATCATGGCCTCCCCGTGCCCCCTAGCAGATAACCAGACCCCTGGTAATGTTACAAGAGACAGACTGGCTGCCATTGTCTCGGGCAACGAGCAAGACCCATTGTAAAGATGTTTAACCTGAAATGGTATTTATATTTTGGCCTAGTGTGAGTGCACCCTTAGATAATAATCGGTTATGAACAAGAACACTTTAGAAGAAACACTTTATTTAAATAAGAAACACTGAACAACACATCTAAAAATACACACACAAGCATCTAAAAATACACACACACGCACACCTAAAAATACACACACACACACACACACTCTCAGCTTTTGAGAGAATGGTGGAGAATCACATCTTCTCCACCATTCCGCCAACTTTGCCTCGCTCTCCTCATGCCTCGCCTGCTCCCTGGCACTCTCCTCTTGGAAGGGGTGTCTGGGGTGGTGGAAGAGGTGCCTGGGGTGGAGGAGCATGAGGGAGAGGTGGGGGGGCTGGTGGCAGTGGACTCAACGATGTCCTGAAAGAAAACGAATAAGAAGGAATTAGGAATTATATGCCAGAACTGGGTGATATGGCCATATGTTACGTACAATATATAATAGCTATGTACACAATATAGTACTGCCAAAAAATACATTGATTAACCATGTAATATTACTAATATAATATAATATATTAGTATATATAATATTACTTATAGAATGTTACTAATATAATATAATATATTAGTATAAAGCTTATTTTTAACCTGGAGTCACTAGAACATGGAAGATCTGGATATCATACGACATGATATCCAGCCCGGTCTTGCAGCCCGGCCGTCGGACTTCCGCGGGCCGCCCGACCCCGGTTCTCGGCCGGGCTGCAGAGCACGATCACGGGCTGCAGCCCGGCCGAGAACCGGGGTCGGGCGGCCCGCGAAAGTCCGACGGCCGGGCTGCAGAGTAGGCCGCCCGACCCCGGTTCTCGGCCGATCTGCAGAGCAAGATCACGGGCTGCAGCCCGGCCGAGAACCGGGGTCGGGCGGCCCGCGAAAGTCAGACGGCCGGGCTGCAGAGCCCGTGATCGGACTTTCGCGATCTTCCGAGAGTCCGCGGCCGGGCTTCGAAGACCGCGGCCGGGCTGCAGAGTATAATCAATAAAATAATTAATAGTTAATTACAGAGAAAACACTTACATTTGTGTTTTTCCAATCCTGTCGCATCTTTTCGCCCTCCATCTTGTCTAGGATATTTCTTGATTTTCCGTTTTCTCGCGAGGTATTGTGGGAGCAAGTCAGAACTGAAGCGCTTTGAGGGTGCCCATCGAAAATCTCAATTTTGAGGGGATGTTAGCCCTCCCCCTTACCCCTTAATCTACATTTAAACAGTATTGGGACATGCCTCCACGGCGCGTGAACGCGCAACAGCGAGGGCTAGGGCTGAGATTTTCTATGTAGCAAAGGAATGAGATTGGGCCTTGGAGGCTACGGCAGGACGAGTGACAGCGGCTCCCTCCGTAACTCCGCGTTTGGGGAAGCTCTTCGCGATGGCACCCTTGACCTCCCTCCCGCCCGTGTCATCTCCGGCGCAGAGCAGCGGGGGCCACTTCCTCACGTGTTTGTGGGGGATGAGGCGTTCCCACTCATGACCCACCTGCTGCGGCCATTCCCTGGACAACATCACACTCTGGAGAAGCGAGTGTTCAACTACCGCCTCAGCCGGGCTCGTCCGGTAGTGGAATGTGCCTTCGGAATCTTGGCATCTAGGTGGCGCATGTACCGGCGCGTGATTGGCACCAGTCCTGTGGTAGCTGAGGTGTGTGTGAGGGCCACCTGTGTGCTGCACAACTTTCTTGAGAGGAAGAAGCTGCAGGGGAGAATAATAATAATCCCATCGACTGATCCTGAAGCCCTGCGTGATGCACCCAGGATGGGCTCCAACAACGCCACCAGACTGACCATCCAGATGCGGGAGGCCTACTGTGCGTTCTTCAACGAGGAGGGTGCAGTGCCATGGCAGCCAAGAGCCTAGCAACACAAAGGCTCTTCAACCAAACAGCTCTTTTAAGAGCTACCCATATCTTAAGAAAAGAAGCATATTCCAACTACACCTGCACCTTCCTATACCTGCGTATACATTGTACATTTGCTCAATGTTAAGTTTTAAAAGTAACTGTAATAATGATTGTTAATGATCTGGTTTTGTTTTTTCAAAGATGACTTGAGCCAGCTTTCAAGAATCCCTATTGTCTTCCTGCAAGTGTACTGAATAATTTATTAATATGCTAATATTAATCTAACATAATTCCACTTCCAAATTATAATGTATTATAAAAGGAACACATCACAATGAAAGTATTTTTTTTAATTAAGAACACAAAGAACAGAACAACAAAACGACAAACACCATAACTTAACAATGTAACAAACATAACCTCACACACTCAGTCACTCACTCACTCACTGTCATTCTCCCGAACCTCCCTATTCTGTAGCGCTGCCATATCCGCCCTTGAAACGATTTGGTACACCTCGTACCGCACCATGGCTCTACTTGGACTGGAGAGCCTCCTCATGGCGGGGAGGAGTGACATAAAAGAGGCCCTGCTCAAAAGAGGACATCTCAGTCCTATGTCGCTTCCTACCCCTGCCCTCTTCTGGGGGCCACGCCACTGGCTCCTACCCACAGGTCCACCGTCCGCTGCTGGGGCCGTGGCTGGGGCTGGGGCTGGGGCTGGGGCTGGGCCCGTGGCTGGGGCCGTGGCCGGGGCTGGGGCTGGGGCCGGGGCTGTGGCTGCTTTATCGGCTGCTGGTGCTACGGGTGACAGCGCACCTGCCTCTTCATGTGACCCTCGTCCATGCTCCTCTGTCACCGCAATCACCGACACCGGGGATGGGTTCCGATGCTGGAGGTTGGAGGTGGTCCCTCTATTTTGGAGGAATGGCGCTAGGAAGCCCATCACCCCCATGTACCTCCATACATGCTGCTTCTCACTGGCCCCTGCCCCACTCCTCTGGGCTTCCTTCTCCTTCACCCTCTCCCTCCGATATCGGTCCCTGAGGGATCTCCACCTCTTCATACATTCAGGCACTGTAAATAAATATATGAAATAAAATGATTGATCACATTACAATCTACTTCATTCTTTTCATTATTATTTTCTGTCTGTCTATGTACTCTTTAAAATCTATGTATCAGTAGCTATGCTGTAGCTGCTATGTTATGTTTTTGGATTCTGCATGCACGGTCCAAATCGAATTAATAAATACAGGGATATTGTTTCCAAAACGCATATGTATACAGAAAGTGCATGTTTAAACATGTGTCAGCAATTGCAACTATACATTCTAGGTAGCAGTTAATTAGATATTTTGGAGGATGCAAATGCTGGACCATGCATGCTGTACTGCTAGCAGTCATTCAACACTGATTCATTTGAAAAGTAGTACATACATCGAAAATAATCAGAAAGGAAATACATGTTACCTGTTTCCCCCACCTCCAATGACACATCTTGCCATGCCCGATCTTTTAGTCTGATGTCCCTGTATGTGTACATGGACTGGTCGTACAAAATTGGCCGAGAACCAACGGCGATTATAAGTTTGTCCTCCATTTTTCAATTAACTTCTCATCACTTTCCAGCTTTACAGTATCGTCAGAGCCCGAGTCGCGTCTCAGTGCTTAAATTTGCATACGTGATCTGATTGGATGACGGATCCGTCGCTGCCGAAAAGTTTTCAACTTCTTGACTGAGCCGAAGGCTCCAACGGAACGGACGGATCCACAATGCATTGCGCGTCCGTCCCCATTCAAAGTCAATGGGGATCAGTCAACGGACGGAGGTAGTGGGCACGGGGCGTCAGGCTTCTCCTGCAGATGCTGCTTGAAGTTTCCCTCATCATTGTCATGGCCTCTGAGAGCTAATCCCTGTCTAGCAAGGTACCTCACTGAACTCACAATCTGTACCAGTGCTGACCTGGCTGCCTCTTGTGAACTTTCTGAGATGCTGCAAAGTTGCATCCTGACTGAGTTGTGTGTATGTGTGTGTGTGTTTACAGCAACAATGTGTGCCTTACTGTTGGTGTGCTTGTTGAACGCTTCCTTACCCTTCTTCCAGTCCCTGAACCCCAAGGAAATTAAGGTTTGTTCAGTATTTCTGGCCATAGTTGGAATATTATGTTTAAAGGCATTTACACAGTAGAAACACAAAACTCCCTTAATTGCAGAACTGTAACGTAGCCAGGGGTATTCTTTGATCCAGCTCTCCTGGAATCGGAGAGTGCGGTTGGGCAGTTTGTGGCTCAATTAGCTTTACAGCTGGTTGGTATGGGGAAACTAAAATATCGTCAGGGGCAGGGCTCTACAGTGCGCCCATTTCACTCGCATTTGCGAGTGAATATTTCAGCGTGCGAACGAGAAAAACAACAGGAGCACGTGTGCGAGTGACTTCTCCGGCACTTTTTTTTTTTTCATTCCATGTGCTCTGCAGGAGCGCTGATATGAGCGTAAAACGTCACTCAGACTTTTCACCAAACTGTAAATCACTCCGCATTCTTCGTGTATGGTGTTTTATATGTTGCTTGGCAACAGTCCGCTCAGCTGGGATCTATTTTGGTTGGATCGCTGCTCGAGCGCCTCTCGCTGTATGTGATATTGCACATCTCAACACCGCTAACTACTAAGCTAAAACAAATATGCAAGGCATAACTGCGTTTTTCAAAAAGAATGATGGGAAAACACAAACAAAGAGAGGAAGAGGAAGAAATCGCCAGGAAGAAGGTTAGAGTGGAGAAAGTTACTGTAATCGATAAAGTCTACAAATTCAACCCCGACTGGTTGAAGGATTTCGGGTGGCTACTTTATGATCCCAAGAACATGAAAATGTTCTGTAAATTTTGTAAGGAAGCCCCATCGGCAATGGCAGGCTCTTCTGTTTATAACGGGGAACCCTAATCTAAAACGCGATGCTGTGGTGAAACACAGCGAGTCCGTTCGACATTCTCGATGTCGCGATTTATATATAAATCGCACCCAGCCCAATAACCCTGGTACGGTGGAAGCCTCCGTTGGCAGACAAGTGGCTATCTCAAATCAGGACGCGCTCCGGCAGCTGAAGGTTAAATTTAACATAGCGTATGTGATCGCAAAGGACGAGATAGCGTTCACTAAATTTGGACCGATGATTGCCCTTCACCATAAAAATGGATTAAACATCAATTCCACATATGCCAATGATGTGAGATGTGCTGAGATGGTCGGTCAAATAGCGGAAGGCATCAAAGACACTCTCGCTGCCCAGCTACAAGCGGCCCGTTACCTCGCAGTCCTGATAGATGGCGATACGGACATATCAAACACGGAGTGTGAGATTGTGTATGTGCGCTTCGTGGAGGATGGCAGACCGGTGACCCGCCTCGTCGGCCAACAGGCTCTCTTACACGCTCATGCGCAAAGTGAGTGGCAAAGAAATTCTATGTTTTTATATTAATCACACAGCCCCACAATTTATCTTCTTCACCAATCGTATAGGCCTAGCTCTCCTAGTTATTCTGAAATGCAATGATGATTGATGGTGGTGTGTGTGTGCGTTTATAATGTAAATGTGTATATTTATATTAAGTTTAGGTATTTAATGGTGGTGTATTATATAAAGTCCAATGGTAAAGGGGAAAAAATATTAAAAGGGGACTGAAATGTGAATGTCATGTCTACAACAATAGTTAGTCCTATAGGCTAACATTATTAATGAAATTAATGCAAAATGACTTACACAGAATATGAATCTGTGGACAAAAAAAAGGCTACTTTAAGGAATTTTACTCTTTTTTTTCTTAAGGTTTCCTGGCTGGAACCAATGCAGTATTTAATGCTTTGGACATGGTATATGCGACTGGAAGGCCAAGTGTGTCGCATTTGGTGCAGATGGCGCTTCAGTCAACATGGGTGTGCATAGGGGAGTGAGTGAGTGCTCTACTCAAACAGGCAGACGGACAGCATGTAATTCCCATTCATTGCATGCTTCACAGGTGAATGTACAAACAGTGTGCCCTAACTATATTACAGAATGTCATGGTTGATTGTATGCATTTGCCCATTAGTAAAAGGTTACTGCTCTAAGATTTGTCTGTGTTTGTTGTCAATGTCTAGGTTGGAGTTGGCCAGTCTCAACCTGCAGCTCAATGAGACAATGGTGGCCAAAGTCTATGACCTTCTCCATCTTGTGTGGAAGACGTACCACCAGAGCCCTAAATCCAGGCGTGAGCTGAACCTGATTGGAGAAGAGCTAGGTGTGAGGGTCTGCTCTCCTTCAAGCGTAAAAGGGACGAGGTGGATTCCCCATGTACACCGGGCACTGAGTGTGTTCCTTCGTGCAGGAAAAGAAGGGAGTCTGTCAACTGACAGTGGTCAGTATTCGGCTGTTTTGCGCCACATGGACCACCTTCCCTCCTCAGCAGCCAGTGCTGAAATTCAAGGGCGTGCAAAGAAGGTAAGTTTTACAAAACCATAGTACACATTGCTTATCAAAGTGACTTGATTTATTTTGGGATATATCACTTAAAATCTAAACAAGGTATTTTTTCTAACTGCCCCTGTTCAGATTAGGAAGGGAATGCACGAGATTAACTTCTGCGCATTTAGCCATTTCCTGGCTGACGTGTTTAATGAACTGGCCTTGCTCAGTTGCGTTCTGCAGAAGAACGACCTAATTTTTCTTCAAGCCATCTCAGCGCTGAGAAAGACAGTGATGGTGTTGCATGCTATGCAGGAAACACCGCAAAGAGGAGGCATGCTACGTCAGTTCATGGAATGTCTACAAGGGCAGGAAGAGATCTCATTTCAATTCAATTTTATTTGTATAGCCCTTAATCACCATTACAGTCTCAAAGGGCTTAACAGGCCAAATATTTGTGACACCCCCCTTTACCCATGCCCCCACACGGGCAAGAAAAAACTCCCTTGAATCAGCAAGGAAGAAATCTTGAGAATCTATTCAATCAATTTTAATCACCATCACATGTCTTTTACATGTCTGTGTGAAATATTCTGTACATGTTGTGTGCACAAGCTAATGGATGCTATAACTAGGTATGTTCTGTTATTTTTCCATAATTTTTTCTTAACGGGTCTACCACTCGAAGACTACTCTGCAGTGAATTGCATGAAAATCTTTCATCATGACTCCTGGCCTGAGAATACCCATGAACTGGTTGATTATGGCAACGATCAGTTGGAGGCCCTAATGGAGCATTTTCGTCATGTCCTTACAAGGCACGTTGCTGTCTAATATCATAGATTTGATGGGTTACCAGATTATGAAACAGATGAGGGACAAGCCTATGTTTTTCTCTCTCTAGCTCTGGATGCCAGATGGATGCTTTGTCAGGGGAATGGCAGAGTTTGAAGACCCTCGTCAGCCACACGTTTAAGGACAAGTCCTACAGCAGCTTATGGCAAACAGTTTCAACCAAAGAGCCATACAGAACTGACTACAAGGTAACATACAATTCAGCACTTAAATGGAAGGTTGTACTTTAATTGTAATGAGGTATTTCTGGTATGTAGATATTTATTTTGATCAGTTAGTATGAGTCCCTTTTAAATTACTTACAGAACATCCTACACCCTGTGGACATATTGTTGGTCCTCCCAATTTCTTCTGCACAGTGTGAGCGGGGCTTCTCTGCGCAGAAACGCCTCAAAAGCTCTTTGAGGAGCTGCTTGCATGTCTCCACCACAGAGGATCTTATCAGGATCACTACAGAGGGCCCCTCACTTGAATTATTTGATCCCACTAAATGTGCCGAACACTGGCTGTCAGCTGGAAAATGGTCACGTCGACCCAACTACAAGTCATGGCCAAGTGATTCCGAGCCCGTCATGATTTTTGTGTAGCCTAAATGTGATCTTGTCTATTTATCTTTAGTAAATTGGTGCTGTATTGTGTAGCCTAAATGTAATCTTGTCTATTTGTATTAATTTAGTTTTAGTAAGTTGGTGCGGTTGGTTTGTGCAATTTCTGCACGCTAATAAATGTTCTTAACAAAAACCTGTTGTGCCCCCGTTTTTTTTTCTGTGCTCCTACATTTTTTAACTTAGGGGCACGAGTGCTCCTGAAAAAAAAAGTTAGCGTAGAGCCCTGCTCAGGGGTATTGAGCTCTTCCGCTGTTTGGGAAGGGTTATCCTGTTGTCCCTCCTGGTTAGGCACCTCCTCCTGTAATGTAGTCAGTGACATGGATGATAATTTTGTAGTATTTCTGTAAATAGTTCTCTGAAATGTTTTTTTTTGTTTGTTTTAATTGTTCATTATTGCCATCGTGTTGCCTTTTTCTTTCATCTACAACTTACTATTTTTTTATTTGTAGTTGTAGCCCTGCCAACTTCACTATAATTGTCTAGTGTATGTTTTGTGCAATAGCATCTTTTTTTTAGAAACCACACCTGCTGCACCACTACATTCTCAACCCCCTGTTCCTGTGCTTCTTTGATAAGTTCTGTTCCACTCAGTTCCTATTCCTTATGAAAATGCTAAACTTTGTTCGTAATGTTTCATGTTATTGTTTCTGAATGTTCAAGTTTTCCTTATGTGACCCTCACCTCCACAGCTCCCGGTCCCTGTACTTCTTTGTTTTGTTCTGTTGCACTTGGTTCCTTTTTCTGATGACAGATGGTTCATAAATAAAACAAACATTTATTGGCACTTGTGTTTGGTTTTGATTTGGGGAAAATTCTGTTTTTTTTATGTACAGTATTGATAATCATATAGGGACATCTACTGGTAAATCCGCAGATTACAAACATGTGAAAAACACATTTTGGTATCTAGTCGTATGATTTGTCGACTGTCAGCCACTGTAGAAACATGGCGTGGTAAAATGACAGCGGAATCGGTGCATTCCCATGGTGGCGCATTCAGATCGAAAACGTGAACTTGGAAGGCTAGCTTTTATGACTTCTAGTACTAGCGAAGGCTAACACAATATCATGGAATTAACTTGAGATGTATATGGAACACTAGAAACCATCGCTACTGTACAAAAGTTATTCCACTCAACCAATAAAAGTGGAAGACAGAAATTTGTAGTAGCCAAAGCATAGACTGTAGCTAAAGCCTGTATGTAGCTAACTGCATTGTTACTGCTAGCTGACCGTTAACGTTAGCAATAGATGAGAACTAGCAGTTAACTGAGTTAATATCAAACAACGTAAAACAAGGTGATTTTTGCCAGCTGATTAAGGATCTTATATCGGTTCCAGCTTTTCTCTTAAACATTATGGATCCAGTTAAATAGCCTTGCGACTTAAGCCTTTTTTGTTGTTTGTATAATTTGTTAAATTATATTTAATGTCATCGCAAGGGGGAGGAGGGTGAACATGTGCTGTCTGTACACAGCGTTATAATGGAGAAGTTTCAAGACAGACAGCCAAAATTGACATTTTTATTCAGAAAATAGCCGATCCTTTTGCTTCCTGTAAAAAGCATGTTTGTGACACTGGATAACGATATGGATACATCATCTAGCCTGCATGTGGAGGGCCACATAAGGTAAGAAATTAGTTTACGTAAACTTTGCTGCTGGTTTTGTTTGCTCGTGATGATCTGGCCAAAGGTTACCCACGGTCCTAAGCGATTGTGATCTGATTCTGGTTGGTGCTCCAGCTAGTATGCATTGTACATATACAAGGTATATATAGATTGCAGCTACTAGCAGCTACACATGGTGCGATTGCTATGCCAATGTGGTTATAGTTGTTTTGTCTGATTGAGATATGTGACGTTAGACTTCGAGCCTGGTAGGCCTATTCTGACATAAATATGTTCTCTCATAACCTGTGTGATTATCCTAAACTGTAGGGGATTTTTTTTGCGGGCAATTTGCTTAGGATGTTGTAACGAGTGAAGTCTACATTGGTCCTTCGTGAGTGTTTAATAGGGGTGGGAAAAATAAAATTCTTCGATGCATCGCGATTCTCGCTAAAATGATTCTGTCTCGATGCAGATAAATTAATAATCTGAATTTTAAAAAAAGGATACATTTTTTTGCCTGCTGCAACATTCTGTTCGCCAGAGAGGGATCATTTTTGTAATTTTAAAATTATTGAATTTATCTTCAGTGTGTATTGGCCAATCTGATTTGTCTTGACACGATTCAGCCTACGCATAGCATGCACTCAAACTCACAGCCAGACAGAAGAACTCCTTCTAATTCATGAGCAGCTTTTCCTTTAATGACATAGAAAAGAAAGATTAGACAGGAAATAAAACTGAAACCTATTTTTTGAATGCTTCCATATTGTGTTATAATGCAAGCTGCATTGATTATTGCATTGTTCATAGAAAGTCATATTTGTGACAAAAGCTTTCTCTGTTATGAAATATTAGATAAGTAAATTCATCTGTTACGACCCCTACTCGTTAAGGGGGGAAATGGAAGTAACACACACAACCCGATGGATTGGGATTGTAATTATTGTGCTTTATTACATTCCGACAAAGGAATAGAAAGGAACAACTGTCAGAAAAGGGCCGTTAGTTGCTGTCAAAGCAAATAAACAAATATAACCAAAAGAGAGCTTCTTAAAATAGAATGGAGCTACCTATCTAATAACTAAACACGAATAGTCCTAAAACAAACCCTAACTGGCTACTCTAGCATAACGAAACAGAAATACAAATGATCAGCACCCCCTAAACCTAGTGTGTCTAAACAGTGAAAAACCTAAATGGGAGTGCAAGTGAACAATATCAGTACAGGAGAGATTCCTCTTACCCTGGCCCAAATCTGGGAACACACAAAGGCAAACTCTTGCGCTCAACAGAATGCGACTACATGCCTTCATTCCCTACAGGTGTCTGCCGCTGCTTGTAAGGCACATCAGGCTTTTATACACCTCCACGGCGCTATCGCTCTCTGGTTGGCTGGGCCCTGCACCACTCAGCCGCCAGGGCTAATCCGGGGACAGAAGGAACCGCCCACTTGAGCTGCTTTGGGGGAAAACAATAGTTACGTATTGTAACTCTAGATTCTATGTCGTATAGGCTTCGCCTTTTAAGGCTATCGCTATTGGGTTATCCCTAGGCGTGAGCCGTAGCACTGAAAAATTTGTAATCCCCGCCCACCAACAGCGTGGGCCTCAACGACGTCCGCAGTCCGCAGATATAAGCGGGCGCCGGCGGACGTTCTGCTCCCAATAAACAGCTTTTCTTCAGCTATTTAAAGGACAATGAGGCCGACACTTAAAAGGCTGCGCCTATACTCATAGAATCTAGAGTTACAATACGTAACTATCTTTCTATGTCGTATAGGCTTCGCCTTTTAAGGCTATCGCTATTGGGTTAAAGGGCGAAGCACGATATTGGTCCCGATCAGTACCAGACTGAAAACAGGTTTATCCCCGAAGCCTTCGTGGCATGATGAAACAGCAGCCGCGTAAGTCTTAACCGTGCTAAAGGCCAGCCCTCTTTCCATCAGTGTCTGGAGGAAAGAGAGCACACGCGGCAAAGGGCAGGAGATGGGATCACAAGCTCTCTCCGTGCACCATTTCTGGAAAGCCGACCATTTAGCCGAGTAACATGCTCTGGTGGAGTCAGCTCTGGCACCCTGGATGGTCCGTACGACCTCCTGGGAGAGGCCGAGACCCTCTAGGGTCTCAGAATCTACCTCCGCTGGAGGTAGATTCTGGGTGAGGCTGGGCCGCATCAAGTTTTCCACAAAAAAGTACAAATATCCAGTCTTCTCAAGCTTTACTATTAACAGTTCTGTAACATGAATGCTTTTTTGCACCGCAACTTTCTCTGTGCATATAAAACACGTTGGGATGCCCCTGTGCTCTACAAAAAAGTATTCCGTCTCCCACTTTTCCTGAAATAGTCTGTGCTCGTCATTAACCTTTCTATTCACGGCAGGTTTTGAGAAAGACATGACTGGGGCTGGAGAACAGGATATATTTTCCTTCCACTTTGTGTCACTCCGGAATCACGTTTCAACCAAGCGACTAATGTTGCTTATTCGCGTTAGCAAACTTGACAACAAGCCCCTCCGGAAGGGGTCACAACCCTTTCACAGCAAAGGCTTTATTTAAAAAAAAATATATACATATATAAAGCCCAGGGCTTTATATATCTATTTTTTTATAAAGCTTGCTGCGCCCAACAACCTTGCGAAGACGGGGTGAAATGTGCATAAGCATTTTTCACCGCAAACGTTGGGGTGTGTGTGTGTGTGTGTGTGTGTGTGTGTGTGTGTGTGTGTGTGTGTGTGTGTGTGTGTGTGTGTGTGTGTGTGTGTGTGTGTGTGTCAAGCCCGGCCCGGCCCGTGCATGTTCTGTACGAGCCCGGCCCGGCCCGACACATTAACTGTAATTATGAGCCCGAGCCCGATTTCAACCCGAATTTTTTTTTAATACATGTGTAACTTATGATATATAAATTTAGATTAATATGTGTCGGCCTCAACTTCATACAAAACACTTTTTCACACGTCGATATTTCCTCTCCCACTTTCCCACTCCCATTTTCTATAAATAGCCTAACAACGTTTGCAGTGGAAAAAAAAACTGACGCACATTTCATGCTCAGGGATATGAAGCTCCACAACTTCAGGAACTCGGTTGCTAAGCGGTTAGTTTCAGATGCTTCAGTAAGATCGAAATACATCAGAGGAGTCACACAGGAGAGAACCTGGTCAGGTGCATGGTGTTTGGAAAGAGATACACACAGAAAGGGCGTATCTCCAGTGCACACAGACTTGGGAGAAGCCATACCGTTGGCCTAGTACATTTCACCTCCGTCTTATGCAAGGTTTTTGTGCGCAGCAAGCTTTATAAATGAGGCCATCAACGGGCAAGCGCAGCGACTCGGCAAAAAAAAAAGAAAGAAATTAAAACGTGCGGGCCGCACTAACACTTAACTTTGATATCAAGTAGGGGGCCACAAAATATCATCCCGCGGGCCGCAATTGGCCCGCGGGCAGCGAGTTTGAGACCCCTGCTCTAGGTGCTCGCGTTCAGCGGCCAGGCCCACAAGCACTGGCCGATCTCTGGGTAATCTATGATTGCCCCCCCACTGCCTGTGAGAGAGCGTCCCGCCGCCAAGGGAGTTCCTTCGGCGGCCCTGAGAGCAGACGCTGGAGGCAGGGAAACCACGGTGCACTCGTGCGTTGCGGTGCTATGAGAATCATAAACAGCCGACTCGGTCCAAGACTTGGGGAATCAGGGGGACGGGTGGGAAAGCGTACAGGAGTGTGTTCGGCCACGGTCTGTGAGCGAACGCATCCACCCCGAGTGGGGGTTCGTCCTTCGCGCTGAGAGAGAACCACAGCTCGCACTGTGTGTTCTCCCGCGTGGCGAATCGGTCGACCTCCGCCTTCCCAAACTCGCTCCATATCAGATTGATCAGATCGTGGTGCAGTCTCCTGGTTGGGGACCCCCCCCTCGACATTATGTCGGCCCCTCTGTTCAGGACACCGGGGATGTACGCTGCTCTGATGGAGAGCAAGGGCTTGTGCGCCCAGCATAACAGCTGTCTCGCTATGCTCAGCAGCTGTGCCGGGCGCACGCCCCCTTGGTGATTTATGTTTGCTGCTGTCGCCTTGTTGTCCGTGCGAATCATTACGTGTTGATTTGTCAACAATGGGGCAAAGTGTTGGACCACTTTCAACACAGTGAGGAGCTCCAATGCGTTTATATGCATGGTCACGGGGGGGGGCCAAACGCCGCCCACTACGTGAAACTCGCATGTTCCTCCCCAGCCCGACAGAGAAGCATCCGTGAACACCGAGATGTGTGACGTTGCTCTGCCCAACGGCACCCCTCTCGCTAGAGTTCGTGTATCGCCCCAGTGGGTCAAATCGGGGCCCACTAATGGGGGAATGGTCACTTTGCACCGCCGTTGGCGTGTTGATCAGCAGAGAAATAGTCCGCCAAAGACATTGACGTCGCTTAGCAACCGAGGACGCTATTCACCACTGGAAGTTGTGAAGGCCCATGCAGGTCAACGGAGCATTCAACAGCATTGAGAAGAGCTGTGTAATAAATAACGATAGTCACATTCATTATTCAATATTCTACGTGACTCCGACTATTCGACGATCGTTGCCCGCTATGTACGCCACATTTACGTACTCCGAAGTGCCTGTACCGTGGCGGTTCGGTACAAATACGTGTACCATTACACCCCTAATTAAAAGGTTAAAGACCTAGGTGTGCAGACTACTTACTTTGAAATGGCGTAGTAAATCCTTGGCTGTTCCATGTCACAGGAACTGCGATCCCGCATATTTGGACTGGACGTGATCCTCGCACCAATAGCGGACATGCAAATCCATTTGTTTGGTTTTCGTGGTCCGGTTGAAGCTCTCATCAAACATTAAAACAAGCGCATCCTTGTTAGCATCCGCAACAAGCTGCTCTGAAATGTACGGGGCTATTCCAAACTTGCTGATGTAGGCCGTCTTGTCGGAACCGCATGCAAAGGAGTGGGCACTATCCGAGTCTGGGAACATGGCACGGAATAAGTCTCCAATTCCCTCATTTGACTTATATGATTGGTGTCTTGTCACGGTGTTCAGACACCACAGTAACTCAGCTTTCATCGTTGGCGTGCAACCTAACATTGTCCGGAGATTTGTTGCTGCTGTCCCGGTTGTTGATATCCGAGATGGGGTTCGAGGCACGGTAGAAACGAGAGCGGAACAGAACTAGGAAATACCTGGCGTTTGGTGATAGCTTGATGTTGAGGCTTTGTGTTTCGCGCTCTGCATGTGGGACTCCAATGCTTTTCTTCTTATCGTGCCGAGCTTAAAACATTTCTTGCACAAAATCCCCCGTGCCTCATATAAATTGCCGGGTACCGGTTTCAGCCAGTCAGAAAAATCCTTGTTGGATAGCCAAAGTTCGTTAAATTTACACTTTCCCATGATGTGGGCCGACTGCTACTAATGCTGCTACAGCTGTCAGCTACCTGAACAACGTGCATCTGCTCTGAGTCACGGCCGCAAACAAATGTTACGTTGGTTCCGCTCTCGTGATTGCGCAACATTACTGCTATTCATTTATATTAAAAAATATTTTTTACATTTGAGGCTAATTACAATCATAAAATCCTACTTACCATGTGTTAAAAATGTTAAGACTTTTGAAAGATGTATTTAGGACTTTTTAATGCTTTTTAAGGCCTTTTTTTTATTTATGGACTAATAATTTATGGCCGGAAGTAGTGGACTTTTAATTTAAGACTTTTTAAGGATCCGCGGGAACCCTGTAGACTAACCAGAAAGGGGCCTCAATGTCCAAAATGCCGGAGCATGCTTGCTCTCACCTGAGGGAAAGGAAAAACAGCAACTTCCGCCAGGGACACCAGTCGGATACCATGACGTTGTATCGCACGTTTCTTTTGATGATGCACTTTTTAATACAAATCTTTATCCAAAAATAAACTAACATTTTACACTTCGGTACAGAGGGAAAAAATTAAATGGGCCTATTATTTGTGCTGTCATATCACATCAGTAAGTAAATGTTTAAAACATGAATTGCTTGGAATTCACGCGTTTAACTTTTAATAAGTTCACCTTATTAAAAGTTGAACTTTTAATAAGGTGGGCTATTTTTATTGAAATTCCAAATGAACATGGCAGCAGTAACAACATGTTATGACGTCTTCCAGAAGGAGTAATACAAATGGATAAATTAAATAATCAACGTGACAAAAAAACAAACAAAGCAAGGAAAAAAAAATATAAGCTATCCCACACAGCAAAGGGACTCCGCGGCGGATCAGCCGTGGAGGTATTGCGGCTTCCGGAACGGACCCGCGAAACGGACCCGTATCGGCGTCCACTTAACCTCAGTGACGGATCCGCTACGAAGGCGGATCGCGGATCCGCAGTGGCTCCGTGCTGCATCCACTCTGGACCCGCGATTAAAACCTTACCTCCGTGGCGGGTCCGTTTGGGACCCGCAAATGTATACAGACATCCGCAGCGGAACCGCAACGGACTCATAAAGATCCTGGCTCATCTGGCCCAGGTCCGTTTTGGACCCGTTTATCTTATTTTCAAAATCCCTTCTTTTCTTGCTGTAGGATAAAATAGGATAAACTAAACTATAGGATACAACTAAAAACTGTCACTAGGCCTAGCCTAGGCTACTACAGCAATATATAGACATAAGATTAAATATGCATTGCCTTGTATTTTTTACCTAACAATATTGTCAATATAGGCATAACAATAACAGAAAAGGTTCAAGTCAAGGCATCAATTTACTGTACAAAAGTAATCACTACTCAATAGAAATATAAAATTTACATTTATGGAAAATTATAGTTTATAGCCTATTCTGTTTTTGCTAAGTAGTCTACGTTGGCTAGGCTACTTTAGATTCATTTAGTGGTCAAAGTCTAATTTAGTGCTTTATAGGCATAGGTTGCTGCAGACATAAAATGCTATCTATTAGGCTACAACATGAAAGGTTAAATATTGGATGCGCATGCGCACGTTAGAGAAGAGTAGTAGAGCGGGCCCAGAAAAATCAAGCCCGACCCGGCCCGAGCCCGTGCACGATCTGTCCGAGCCCGGCCCTACACGACACATTAACTGTAATTATGAGTCCGGGCCCGATTTCAACCCAACATTTATTTTAACACATTTGTTACTAGGCCTACTCTGCTAAATATATATGTAAGGGATAATGTATAGAACGCCGGTCATTATCGGGAAAATAAGCCCCGACAGGGCGAACAGTACACCGACGCGCAGCGAAGGCGTCTTGCTTCGCCCTGAAGGGGCTTATTTTCTATAATGACCGGCGACGTTCTATAGGCCTACATGATCCCGCTTATTACACGGCTACTTGCCAAAACTAAAAAAATAACTTCACATGGTGTGCCTTTTTACAATTTATTCGTTACCAGCATTCGTAGTGTTGATCAGCAGAGCAATAATTATAAATTGTCCGCAAAGACGGTGACGTCGCTTAGCAACGGAAGACGCTGGGGTTAACAAGTCACCGGACTACTACCAAAATGAACAGAGCGTTCCGCGGCATTGAGAAGACCTCTGTAATAAAGGCCTATAATATTTCTGTTTATGGCATCGATTTCTCCTCAGATCAGGCCAATAAACCAATGATAAAAATAAAAATAAATCAATCAAACTCGATCAAAGGCCCGGCCCGACCCGAGGATAGTGGTGGGAAATATCGGAGAAGGATGCACTTATTGTGCAGCAGGACGCAGGGTGCAAGTGCAGTTGGAAGTGGTCAGGGCTAAAATTGGAAGTCACGACAGGTGAATTCAGTGAAGCATAACTTTCCACTGTTTGATTTTTTCCAAAACATCGAGAAAAAAGGATGTGCTAAATGCACACTCTGCATTAAAGAAATTAATTATGCCAGCAGGGGTGTACATGCCCTGTATACACACTGTAAGGCAGATATTCATCAGAGGAAAGTGACAACAACAATACCTACACAAAGTTTTGCACAGCTTCTCCGAAACCCAATGCAGAGGTGTGTGTTTGTGTGCGTGTGAAAATAAATTTACTTAGTTTAAAAAGTCTTTTTAACTGATTAACTAATATAGCTTTTATCTTTCTAGGCATATAGCATATAGCATAGGCCTTCTCATGATAATAGGATATCATGCCGTCACATTTTTTCCGACTTCGGGTAGCTCTCTTTTTTTGTCATACATGTGTTTGCATCCCTGATATAGAACCAGCTGAACAACCAGCTGAGAGGTAAATTAAAACTGTGAGAAGGCGTGGCTGACGGATGGGGGAGATTTCCAGGGTCGTAGCCCGAGTAGTGTCACAGTGCTTACATTTGCATACGTGATCTGATTGGATGACGGATCCATCGCTGCCGAAAAAGTTGAAAATTTTTCAACTTTTTGACGGAGCCTTCAGCGCACGGATCCACAATGCATTGCGCGTCCGTCCCCATTCAAAGTCAATGGGGGATCAGTCAACGGACGGAGGCAGTGGGCACGAGGCGTCTTTTGGTAATTTGCCTCAAATCCAAAGTACTTCTAAACAACACTACTGCCTTTTTCCTTCTCTACTTAAACTGGTCGCGGAGGCACTGCACTTGACATGCTAGCTCTGTTGGCTAACCTGTACCTAACACACAGCATTGAGACTAGGGACGAATTACTGCCAGAGTAAGGGAGTGAGGGGAGGCGGGGCTATGTTGGTGCTGATATGTGTCTGTTAACTCGCTGTCGGAGAGAAGAGAGCGAGAAAGCGAAGCTGGAGAATTATTATTGAAAGCTATCGCAACCACCAGGCAGCCAATACGTTTGTGTGTGTTTACTTCTATAACATGATGGGCCTGTTGCCCACACCTGGGGTGCGTTTCTCTTGACATGATAATCCAATGTGATTCCAATCACCAAACTTTGACGCGCTCTAGCAGTGCACAAGTGTACGCCACTGTTTTACTCAGGATTGTGCCGTAAATTGGCATATCCACTTTCTAGAATCGCACCCATGGTAAACGCTGAAGGAATCAAAAAATAGGAAGTCACACAGCAGAGTGCATGTCAGAAAGGTCAGATTTTTGCTATTATCATTATTGCACTGTCTGATAGTAAACAGGAACATTTTCACTAGCATATTGTCCCTACTAGGGCTGGGCGATATGGCTGAAAACTGTATCACGATATAAGTGTTTCATATCGGTCGATATCGATAATTATCGATAATTTGTATGACCTACCGTAATTTTCGGACTATAAGCCGCGCCTTTTTTCCTCCGGCTTATATAACGGTGCGGCTAATCTTTGAATTTTATAGCTAACTACGCCCGGTCTTAACCATGCGCGGCCATGTGAATGTTCCATGGAATGCGCATATCACCGCGTTGCTAGGATACCTCGTGCCAACAGCTATTTACTATTTTACCAATATCCGACATGATGGAGGAAAACCGAAAGAGGAAGGGAAACTTCACCGACATGGAAATAAGAAAATTTATCGAATTGTACAGCGAGAATAAGACGGCACTGACTGCCAAGCAGTCCAATGTTAATACTAACAAAACAAAGCAGGAGACATGGCGATTTGTCATGGAGAGTCTGAACAGCTGTTCGGACTCCGGCTGTCATCGGACGGATGGTGACATAAAAAAAAAGTGGAAAGACCTCCTGTCCCGGGCCAAGAAGGACGTGTCTGCTCAAAAGCACCATCCTACCGGCGGTGGTCCTCCCCCGAAAACGTCACCTTATAGTGACATTATTGTCACTATTTTTGGGGAGGATTCACCAGCCTTCGTCGGGTTGGACGGGGTGGACAGCGGCTGCCTCAACCGCCGGAGCCGTTGGAAGAAGGTATGTATCCTAGCATATTTATTGAGGATGGTTTGTTAGTTGAATAAGCAGGGCTAGCCTTATTGCCCAGAATTAATAAATTCACATTTTGTTTCAGACTTGGAAAGTGCCACTAGTACCAGGTCAACACCACCACCACCAATAGAACCAGCAGTGGCAACCCCTTCCTGTCCAATTTCATCCCCACCCCCGGCAACGAAGCGGAGGAGAAGTGAGGACCTACAACAGGTCCTCATGGAGAAAGAAATTATCCGGGTGGAGAAGGAGACAATTAAATTAGAGGCAGAGACCAAATTTTTTTAATTAGAACAAATTAAATTACGGCTCCAAATACAGTTGCTCCAGCAACAAATTAGGCCCCAAACCATTATTTTTGAAGACCAACCGTGACCATCCCTGTACAAACATGTAAATAAATATTTTAGAGTTAGAGGATAATTGTTTGATTATATTTATTTATTATATTATATTTATATTTATTATATTATATTTTCTGTGTTTTAATGTTTTACTTTATACTGTTCAAATGTAGATGCTGTCGGACACCGAAATAAATATTCCTTTCATTCATTCTTTCATTCATTTTTGTTCATCAATTTTTTTAATGCATAACAATAAAACACTGCAAACGAAAGTGAGTACAATATGTATTGTCTGGTTTACAACGAGCAGGCATTTAGACGGGAATGGTTATTTTTGACAGAAGCAATGCAGTGAACATCATCAAATGACAAGGAGCTAATTGAGGTGTTTCGATTCTGTAGGAGAGATATGTTCGAATAAATAGAAGAGCTGTCACCGGATTTACAGCTCGTGTCGGCCTATAAAAAACAAATATACTTAATTAAAACAATATTTACAACTGATTAATGAGCTGAGCACGGACTATTCTGCCAGCGATGTCCTCAGGCCGAGTGGCTTGACGCACATCTTCCTCGGGGACTGCCGGTGGCTGGGGGCCTGCCCGTAATTCCGACACCTCATTGTTCCGACGTCTCAATGGTCCGAAATATTTCCCATTAGATCGACATACCACTATGCCGACGGTTCAATGTTGCGAAAACGGAACCCATTGTTCCGAAGGGCCGTTTGTCTGACTTTTCAACAAGGAGGCCGACGGTTCAATATGCCGAATAGGCCTACATATAGAGTTTTATACCTCGCTTGCGCTCTCTCTCTCTCACTCTCTTTATGTCACTTTGCTCTCAGAGAGAGAGAGAGATATACAGCTCTTTATATGTAGGCATATTCGGAATATTGAACCGTCGGCCTAATGCGCCTCTTGTTTGACTTATCGGACAAACGGCCCTTCGGAACAATGGGTTCCGTTTTCGTAACATTGAACCGTCGGCATACTAGTGGCATGTCGATCTAATAGGAAATATTTCGGACCATTGAGACGTCGGAACAATGAGGCGTCGGAATTACGGCATGGCACCGGTGGCTGATGGTGTCCGGGGAGGGGGATTCTTTTGGTGATGCAAATGTTGTGCAGAACTGTGCACGCAGCCATTACTGTGCAGACCCGTTCTGGGTGCATCCGCATCTCCCCATGAAGACAGTGAAACCTAAACAAAATAAGAAAAATTACATCTATATCTAGCCTATACATTTTTTTTATGTCTTTTTAAGGGATGCATATTACTTATGGTTTACCTGCGTTTGAGAACCCCGATACATCTCTCAACAACTGACCTAGTTGCGGAGTGTATGGTGTTACACCTCCGTTCTTGGTCAGTTGTTGGAGCCATTAGCGGGGTCATCAGCCACCGTTTCAGCGGGTATCCACTGTCCCCGAGGAGCAGCCCGTTGCACCTATGAAAATAGACTTTAATTAGGTTGCTGTTCATTACTTAAAGTGAAGCTCAAATTGTTTCAGTGTAGCTGATTAGTAAAACACTAGGCTATAGCCTACCTTCCTTCCTCGAAGTCCTGTAATAACGCACTCTCCCGGAGGATGCGGGAATCGTGGGTGGATCCAGGCCATCTCGCCACCAAATTAATGATGTTATAATTTGCGTCACAAGCTATTTGTACGTTAATCGAATGGTAACCTTTTCGATTAACGTACAAATACTCGTTCTCAGATGGGGCCTGGATCTGCACATGGGTTCCGTCTATGCAGCCCACGATCCCAGGCATACCGGACGCCTGGCGGAACCATTGCTTCATCGCCGCCGCCTCTTCCTCGTTCGGGAGGTGGACATAACGAGCGATGCGGCGGCTCAAAGCCAGGGAAACCCTCCGGATAACCCGACAGGCGGTCGATCTATGGACCCTCACCATGTAGCTTACTGTGTTCTGAAAAGCCCCGTTTGCGAAAAAACGAAGCGCAATCAGCAGTTGCAAGGACGGTGGTAGCGCTGCACTGCGGTCCGACACGAACTGTAAATCCGGTGGCAGCTCTTCTATTAATTCAAACAGATCTCTCCTACAGAATCGAAACCTCTCAATCAGCTCCTCGTCATTATAAATGTCCAATGGATTGCTTCTGTCCCTAATTACCCTTTCCCGTCTAAATGCCCGCTCATTGGATCATACGTGCCATGGTAGCGCTGGATGGATTGATTGTAACGTTTTTTTTTATTATTGTAATTGCTATGGAAACAGCAGAAATTTCGACTCCACGCCTCCCCCTGACCAGGCGTAGGATTTACGCCTTGGTCTTAGTGAAAAGAACAATAAGCCCAGTTGGTGCAACCGGCGTAACGGTTAGGTTGGACTTAGAACGCCAAGTTACGACCAGGCGTAGTTACGACCAGGCTTACGCCCAGCTGGTGCAACCGGCCCCTGGTGAATAACATTTCTTTTTTAAATATATGCAGTGTTTAGTAAACAAAGAAGAACTTCAAGAAAGCTGAGGTAGACAACCTTAACATCTGAACTAACGTCTGAACTAACGTCTGAACTACTAATATATATTTCACTCAAGGTTTTGTGCTAGGAACACCAGCTGGTTGACCTTCTCTGGTTTTAAAGCTGCCCTGGTGCATGTAACAATATTACCCCCAGTACTAAAAATTCTTTCTGAGGGGCTACTGGTGGCTGGGATGCATAAGTACTTTTTTGCCGAGACAATCTTGGAGAGTTGTGTCCATGGAGCCTCCACCAGTCCAGGGGTTCAGACTCACTGTCTGCATCAGGGCACATCAGGTACCTTTCTAGCTCACTCTCCACTTTTTGTTCTTCAGTGAGAGGCAAGTCATCTTCATCTTGACTCTGCTTTTTGAAGAAGCTCCCCAATGACTTGCGTTGCTTCTTCACGCCCAGTGGTAGAGGTGGTTCAGTGGCAGCTGCAGCTCCTCCTTCTGCACCTTGGTCTGCTGCTCCCTCAGAAGCCCCTGCCTGTGACTGGCATTCATTCACTGCCTCAGACACTGCTCTCATTTTAATGGCCCTTACCTTCTCTGATCTCATGTATTGGACTTTAAACCTGGGGTCCATCAAGGTAGCCATGTCAAGGAGATCGTCTGTGTCAGGGCCAGCATACTTCTCATCAAGATAGGTCATTATTTTTGTTTTCATCTCTTTTGTGAGCTGAGTGTCCTCGTTTAATTTAAGCAAATTGGTGCGGAACAGGTGGAGCACAGGCTTCACGTAAGACACTGTCACATATGACTCCCCAGAAAGGGAGTCTGTGAACTCCAGGAGAGGAGTTAAGGCCGCATTCATGGACTCAAGGACCTCAATGTCCTGCCACGTTGGGATCAGGTGCCTGTTGTTTTTGTCAGCAGACAGAACGTCAATGGTGGCCTTTTGTTGCTCTAGGACCTTTGCCACCATCTTTTGTCTCGAGCCCCACCTGGTTGGTGACTCTGATCAGCTGGTGTGTGGGAAGATTGAGACGTTGCTGTGCTTTGGAGGGCGCACTCTTTTACTTCCATGAGTAAGAAAAGGCAGAGACCACTTTCTTGCAAACACCTACAGCCCTGTCCACTTTTTTGTCCTTTCCTGCGGCACCTGCAGAAAAAGAATGACAGCGTATATTACAGATAATAGATGAGGTTGAGTCAGTCAGTAATTCAGTGTAAAGCTGCTTTCATGGATAATAGTAAAAACTATCAATATATTAATAATTATATCATCTTAAGAATAATTATACCATCTTAATGTATTGGCTAATAAAATCAATACATGAACCAACATGGATGAGTACCATCAAAATGACAATGCTAGTACAGTAATTTTTGGACTATAAGCCGCGCCTTTTTTCCCATTTTTCGATTCTGCGGCTTATGTAACGGTGCGGCTAATCTATGGATTTTTACATCTAACGGCCACTTGGAAAATTAGTATTCCAAGCTTGAATCAGTATTCAGAGCTTCGTTGTTTTTTTTTCTGTAAAAGAATTTACTGACGTTACCAGAGCGAGGGAGGCAAACTATAAGCGTCAGCGACACCAAGCAGAGAAGCGAGAGAGGTGGAGGAAGAATAGATATCTTGTTTCCCTTTACTTTATAACACAACATTAGCGGGATCTCGGGAGGAAAAGTAATACTTAGCGAAATGCTAACCTTAGCTTAGTTGTTTGTTTACGTTCGCTGTTCAGCGCCGCGCCAATCAACTGTGACTGGCTTGCTGCTGAGCGTGAGCATCTTGGGAATACCCGGTCAATATAATGGATATAATATGGGCACATAAGACAATCGATATTCGGTATTTGTTATGGATTTATTGTACAAATTCCCTGAAAAGATGCACGTTCCAGGATGAATTGAAAAGCTCCCGTAAGGGCTGAGATGGCAGAGGACAGCTGATTTGGAACGGAACAACAGCTGTTCGCTTTCACGGGGAAAAACTAAGGAACTTCAACCTACTTAGGCCTACTTATTAACGTTCCAAAGCTATTAAATCTTCAACAAAATATGCAGATACTGTCAAAATCGGTTCCAGGGAGTATATAGTGATTATTTATGTTTTTTTCTGGAACGAGTATTCGAATATTCGCTCGAGTATTCGAAACCTGAAAAATGGCATTCGGGCCAGCCCTAATGGTTATTAAACATTAAAAAACCTGCGGTTAATAGTCCAGTGAGGCTTATACATGTACACATCATGCAATTTAGCTGCTGCGGCTTTTACTCCGTCCGGTGCGCCTTATAGTGCTGAAAATACGGTACTCACCAATAGCTGAGTGCAAACGATGGCCAAAACACTGTAGCCGGTTCCAGTCGTTCAGTGAAGTTGCTTTCACTACATTTGCCCCACTGTCTGTGGTGATGCATACAATGTTTTCTTCATTTAGAGACCAGGGGCCGTATTCACAAAGCATTTTATCTTACCGCTAGGAGTGCTCCTAACTCGCTAAAACATTTTACGTAGGAGTTTTTTCTTAAAAGTTATTCACAAAGCCGCTGAGACCTACTCTTACTAAGGATAAATCACAAAGAGTGAACTAAGAGTGACGCGCCGTTGCTATGGATTACGTCAATTCTCGTGCACGAGTTTAGAAGCGGTCAGTTCGGTGATTGGTTTTTCAGACGAGCCCACTGAATCACTGAAAAACAAGGAAATAGCCCAGGCTAGAAATGAATTCCTATTATGTAGTTATAGTGCAGTTAGCAGAATACACGCATGATGACAATTTTGTGCAGACTACGATAATGACGTTGTAGCCTGCACGTTCAAGAGAGGGAGAAGGCAAACAATAAAAATACGTACAATTTAAAAGAAAATAAATGTTATGAACTACCCAAGTGTTGACTGATTTGTGCCAAGGTGTTTACTTAAAATATGTTTTCAAAGTGATCCCTAAATGCCTGTCCACTCGGTTCCGCAAGCATATCCTTAGCTATGTGATATGCCACTGCCTGGGTTATGTCTCTGTAGCGTTTGGAATCTTTGTCATAAGGCACTGATGCCGAGTACCTCTCCATGGTGGTCTGCTGCTGCTTTTGCGGCGTTGCATTTGTAGACGTTGTTGGCCGTTTTTTGATACGGCTGTGCTCCAAAGTGTGAGAGCGGCTAAGGTGGTAAAATAGGTTTGTTGTATTCCCAGACTTGGTGGGGACTACGGTTTTACATAATTTACAGACAACTTTAGGCTGACTACGGTCTGACTTAAAAAATCCAAAGAACTGCCATACTGGCGAGCTGACATTTCCATTTTATCGACAATTTCCTCCCTCGTTGCGGTACTCATCTTTCACATCTCACAGCACGCTGTTTCAGTGTAAACACGAGACAACGAGAGGGCGCAACCAAACTTGATACTGTTACATGATTGGCTATTAGCATGTCACCCCATACGTTGCTAGGTACCACAGTACGAGTGCCTTTGTTTGTGCTTCGCAACCTTGCTTCGCAACCTCTCGTTCAAAGCGGAGCTAGAAGTTGAATTTTTGTTCCGGTTTCTTACAACGAGGAATAAATACAATATCGAAACGTTCTATCGAACACTTTTTTATTGATATTGATTACGTGTCTATCGCGATACATATCGTTATTGTTTTATCGCCCAGCCCTAGTCCCTACTAAATAAGTGACCGAGTCAGGTTTTCACTGACGCGCAACGTTTCCACATCTATTGCATTGTGTTAAACATAACATCAGGCATAGGCCTACCTGACTGAAAATTTGCGTAGGCAAAGTAGCCATCAGCTGCTCAGGGTGTCTTGGTCATACTATGTTTGATTTCGAGTAAAAAAAAAAAGACATCAAACGTCAAAAAAAGGTCTATGGTATAGTAGCCTACAGTCTAAAAAAGGCTACACGGTCATATTGGTATGACGGTTGCTACGATTTTTAAGGCTGCCCCAACAAACTTGACTTGTAGCGTATTTAATATTACTGTGAATTAGATACTTACTGAAAAGCAAGGTCTTTGTTGCCATCATACTAAAAGGCTTTTTGTTACCGGAGCAGGGAATGGTATCGGCCATTCTTCCCCCTCGCCATGTTGGTCTGTAGGCCAGGCTTGAAGAAGGCTCCATGTTGAGGGCTGGTGCCGGGGGTGGAGGGAGTTGAGGAGGGACTGCCGTTCCTGGCCCATAGTGAGGTGGGCGGTGTGCGTGAGTCATCTGTTAACCATAACTGATAATACCAATGGGGCCTTTCTATTCATTAATATTTCAGTTTTCAATATATCAGTCCCTACCTTGAGTAACTCTCTGCATGTTAAATGCGGGTGCAGGGAGTTGAAAGGATATAGGGTGATGCAGTCCTGCCCTATGCTGAGATGCTAAGGGAGATAAATTGGTATTCAATGTTTGATCTGTTAACCATGGTAGGCTGCGAGCTACAGGGCCAAACAATTTTAAACAAAAAATCTCTGGTCATGCTGAATATTAATTTGTATGTTTCATTTTGGTATGCACTACCTATTTCAACCCCATGAATGGATTGATAATGTGTTTCAATACAATTTGATACTGATAAATGATTAATTTTATATTACATGCTGGATGCTAAGACTTTTCACAATATTGCATGAATGCAGAAGTTTTTAGCTGACAAAATATTTGGCTGAGATTTTGAAAGTTGCAATTTCAATAGAGTATGCAGAAAATCTGAGATGAATGACCATTGCTGTGTTACGATAGATGGGGCCACTGTATTCAAAATTATTATCAGTATTTACCTAGACAGTTTTCTCCAGGTTGAGGAGCAGTCAATCTACTGCCTGGCACTCTGCGAGATGGTGGAGCTGGAGGAATGGATACACGGTGAGGGGAATATCTTTAGTACTACGAATGTTAACCATATCTCTAATATATTTGTTATTAAGATGTTAAGAGATTATTCCTTACTCTGCCAGGGCAATTGGCTTGGGCTTCGAACTGGTAGTGCTTCGAACTGAGACACTACGTCACCATCTTCCACTTCTTTGCTCTGGTCAGTCTCCGAAACGATGGCTGTTAAGTAACCGTATCATTAGGGTTATTGCAATCTCAAAATTGCCAAATATACATATAGGTCAAGCATCTGTGTTCTATTTTTGAATGCTACGGGAAATAACCTTTCTATTACTGTAGAAACATGACAAAAACAAGACAGAACACACTTACACTGGCTTCCTGTTCCTTTTATCTGGCAGCTCAACCTCATGCTCAACCTCTGCCTCAGATTGCAGATCTGAGGTGTTGCAGCCATTCTGATCCTGCTTCAAGATTCTCATGGCATCTTTGTAGTTGTCTAGAATTGAAATTATGTTAAAATGAACATCAGTTATTATTATTATTGATGATGATTATGATGATGATGATGTCTCAGGTCTCTCTCTTACAAGAGAGACCTGGCCAAGAATAGTATAAATGAAACAATGCAAGGCAAAGACAATTTCATGTGCATCTTTTCAGAACATATACAGAATAGGTTATTCCAAGCAGAAGGAGAAGCAACCATGAAATTATATTTAAACAAGAATTTTATGAATTGGCATACCACAAGTTCGGACGACATTGACGTCGTATCTTGGCCAGTTTGGCTCGGGTTTCTCCTCATTAAGAGCTGCCCTTTTCACCCTTTCAGTGCTTTTATAGCTGGGCCAGTACGCCATCCCATCATCGTACCATTCATTTGGGACAACAGCAATGTCCCCGTTTATTTGGAATTTAATGAGATGAAAAGGCATCCGTAATGCAGAAAGAAAGAAAAGGGGTATTTATTCATCGTCAAAAAAATAAAGCATGCACAAGTGTACAGTGTTTACAAATAAGCAAGTAGGTAAAAGTACAGGTCATAATAATAGTCAGGCAGAACTTCAGTTCAACCGTAAAGTAGGGTACTATTGCAATTCTTTGGCAGTGTGATTGGGTGTTTCATAATCTCACAAATCATTGCATAATGCTAAAATAGTATACTATAGTGGACTATGTACAGTCCATGGTATCGAGAAACGTGGGACATGTATCAATGCTTGTTAAATTCAGCATAAAAATGTCAGCATTGAAAACATGAAATTATGGGTGTAGTGTATACATGGAATAATATCAACCTTTGTGAAATACTTACAGCAAATTTTCATTCAGAGTAATGGAAGTCAGTCAGAAGTCAGTAGTCAACTATATTATTAAAGTTTTTAACTTGAACTGATTGATTGAACTGATTCATAGTCAGTAGTCAACTATATAATTAGAGTTTTTAACTTGAACTGATTGTTTAAACTGATAAATTGATTGTTTGTTTTTTTTTAGATTTTGTTTCATTTAGTGGAGGAGAGGTATGGCCACAAAACCATCCCTGTACGGCAAGGCTACACATTTCTGTGACAGTGCTGACACCTCAACCGACTTCAGCTCATCAGATGCATCATTTACAACAAATATGTTCATTCTGTCAGAGTTGAAGGGGTAGGTATAGAATGGAGACTGCCGGGAAAATTCAGTGCAAATAGCATACACACCATTATCATTTTGGATAATGTTTTTGATAAGGCAGACTTTATCCCCCACCAGAAACATGTTGTCCCCTGTTGATAGTTTTATTGTCCACCTTTCACATGTTAGATTTCAGCTTATTTCTAAACTGTTCGGACAGACTCTGCGTTGTGTATTTTCAGTCGTAGTAGTAATTCTTGAAGTCGAAATCAAAGCAGCTTGACAGGTTGGATTAGAGGGTTGAATAGATGGTTTATTTTCCAGGACTACAGCAAGATACAGACTTAGGTTGAATAATCTATAGTGGACCCGGTGGTCGATGACTTATTCCTTGGCTGTCGAACCCTCTTCTCGTCGAACCAAAGGGTTGGGGCGAGTATTATACAAAAAGGGGATATATGAATAACAAGAGAACAGACGCACTCTCAGCATTGATAAGGTATCTGGCCCTGGCTATGTCCCGGAGGACCAGGTCGGTTCAACCTTGTTGAACATAACAATGGCAGAACACCTTGTATCAGTATGAGAGGCGCTGGCCTGTTCCTAGACTAGAAATGTGAGTAAAAGAGAGACACTAAAATACACCAACATTCTACACACATAGCATTTCCCCATATTGCGCATGAACTCCCATGCCAACAACAATTGGGCCCACAAAATGCTCCTTTTTCAGGATAATGTCCGCATCAGCATCCAATTTGGTAGCTGTAACCACTGAAAGGCGCCTAATGAGCTGAACTAGAGGGAACTCAGGTTTTCTTATGAGTTTTTTTATTTTCCCGAGGTGGTTCTCGTATGGGAACGCTGAAAAAGAGTCAAGACAGCCATGCCTCTTCACCTCGTCTGCCAGGTGGACCAGACAGTGGACATTGTACACAATCTGGTCTGTCCCATAAAGCTCACCAAAATGGTTTACAAAATATTTGAGCATTTGTCCAGCATAGTCAGCAAGGTTGAGATGTTCAGGGCTCACCAAAATGGATATAGCAGTTAACAGGAGCATGAAATTGTGGTACATGTTCCGGTCCAGGAATCCTGCCAGCACCACAGGGCAAGTGTACAGTAAGAACTGTTGGAATTCAGTTGCCTTCCAACGGTCCAACTCCCTAAGCGACCGTGGTCTCCTTGCAAACTCAATTGGCACATAGGGCCTCATGGACTGGAGTTTGCCTGACATCCTGTCCACTATTAATGCCGGCAGTCTTACTGTTAACGGACCCCGGAGCCAGGTCTGGAGCAGTTTCCTTACAATTCCCAAACACACTAGATGCATATAATCTAAGGGAAACTGTGTTACCATGCCAATCTTGACGTTCTGAAATGGATGTGGCCCCTCATGGTGGTGTAATTCATCAACCTTCGGGTTGAATGAGATGTCAGTTCTAAGGTGGTACTATGGTCCAAGGAACGTCATACGCCGGTTCTGGTATTTCCCTGGGTGTAGGCACTTATCGTACCCATGGTAAGCATTATGGGCCTTTGTTTGTTTCACAAAGGCCCGTGCAGGGGTATCACAGACTACCGTGTGAAGCTGAATCTTCAGGTTCTTATCTCCAAAACAAAACCCAGCCTCTAGCTCCTGTAGTTCTCTGACAAAATCAAATAGGAACTCTGTGGCCGAACTAGGTTTTTTAGGTCCACAGTATGCCCCAATGACCACAGGTTCCTTCATGGGGACGCTAACCAGTAAGCCAAGGATGGGCCACAGCTGTACAGTGGAACTTTTAAATAAAGGTAGACCATCTATATTCATCTGCAGCCCCAATGTCATGCCCTCTGCCAGTGTTTTGGCATATTTGCTTAGGGTGAAGGAGGAAAGGATGCCAAAGTGATGGTAGTTCCCCCCAACCTTCTCCTGAATAGCATAATGCATTTTTGTCTTGAGAAGGGTCCTACCATCCTTTGGCAGATTGGGATGGTTTATATGGAGTATACTCAACAGTGCAGTCAGGGCAACCATGGAAATACCAAAACTCACTGCCCAGTTGGCAATGTTATCGGAAAGTGATGTTAGGTCATCATCATTTTCAGAATCTGAACCTGATGAACCATCCCCATCACACCCATCCGAATACACATTATCAAAATCTGCCTCCAATTCCATGTCCTCTTCAGTAAAAACTTGCACCTCTGGCATTGCATTTGCAGCTGAAGAGGGTTGGGCAGTGTTCTCAGAAAGAACTCTGTCATCTGCCCCTATTCCTGTCATGTCTGTCCTAATTTGATGAAGCCTTTTTTGAACGTCTGCACATGTCCTTCTTCTTAAGGTTGATAAAGAGACGGGCACAGTCTTTCTATTCATTTTTGTTCTAAAAGACATTTCAGAAAAAAAGAAAAGACAGTAAAATGTATTATTGATCATTGTTTCTACTGTTGTATTTAAATAAACACATTGTTGAATGGTGGTGTTGTCTGTTTCATTGCTACAAACTAGACAAGAACATAGAAATAGAGATTTGATTCATGATGTATTAGTCAAGCTTAAGTATATGATTTATCCGATATCAGGCGATATACGTTTTGGGTGGGTTTTTGGTTGACTGAAAGGTTTTCAGTCTATAGTTCAGCTGGAAATTGCCAACAGAACAGCACAACTATTCTATATTTTATTTCAAATGTATTCAAACTTGATTACATTAGCTATTTGTTGCCATTTTCTGCAGGAAATGCATTGTGTCGTAGTAGTAGTAGTATCATTATTTGTTCTATGGCCAAGCGCTCCAACTGCTAGAAAATATGTAAGCAACATTACATTTTAAAAAACCAAAAAGTATCTTACTTGATGAGGCGAACCCAGCAAAGGCAATTGTAGGGGACGGGCAACAGTCAAATCCAGATGCTGCAGAACACACAAATTAGAAGATGGGGACCAAGTACCATACAGTAGCATAAGAAATCAGAAACGGGCGCAAATACCCATTAGTTGTATGAACCGAATCCCTTCACTTGATTTAAGCCATTTAAACGCATTTTCTGCAGGAAATGCTCCAACTGCTAGAAAATGTGTAAGCAACATTACATTTCAAGAAACCAGAAAGTATCTTACTTGATGAAACGAACCCAGCAGAGGCAATTGTAGGGGATGGGCAAATACCCATTAGTTGTATGAACCGAATCCCTTCACTTGATTTAAGCCATTTAACCACATTTTCTGCAGGAAATGCTCCAACTGCTAGAAAATGTGTCAGCAACATTACATTTTAAGAAACCAGAAAGTATCTTACTTGATTAAGCGAACAGTCAATGGGCAACAGTCAAATCCAGATGCTGCAGAACACACAAAATAGACGCATAGGAAATCAGAAACGGGCGCAAATACCTATTAGTTGTCTGAACCGACTTAAACAGTGATTAAAATGGCAAATTTTCATTATAAAGAGGATGGCAGATAACCACTACACATGAAACCAAACCCTAACCCTAACTGTTAAGTAGGCCTATATTACTGAATATAAGTGCAGGTGCAAAGCCATGTTAAATAGCCTACACATAGACGTCATTGAGCGTGCGCTGTTAATGTCATGTGATCATGCGCAGAATAAACGGTCCGAGTAGTTCCCCGACCAAAGAGATGATGACAGGTGTCACGTTAAAATTGTACCGGGTACTTAATGAGTTGTCCGTTGCCAGGCAACGGACAACAGATTACGTAAGGGGTTGTCCATTGCCAGGCAGGTTCCAATCGCGCTCATGTTGCCGAAGACGAAATAATATAATACAGATAACGGATCGCTTGATAACACTTGTTTTTACTTTATATTTGTATTGCATTTAATTGTTTAATCGAATTTAGCTAGTAAACTTGAGTGTTTAATGTGTATCATAATCTAGCTAGCTTGTGTTAATTGAATTTCCTTAATTGAATTTAGAGAATAGATAGATAGGTGAGCAGGCATTTACTAACTGGTAAATGTTTTTTATGATTATTATTCACGTTATCCACATAACATTTAGCTATTACTGTGTAGGGAAATAGATCAATGCAATACAATACAAATATAAAGTTAGGAACGCTAATAAATGTAATTTGTAAAATAAGTGTTATCTGTCTTGTCGCGCTCAATGAACGAGCTCGCGAATGTTCAAGAACCTTCCCACGTATGGCGACACATTAGTGCCATAAAGCACTCATGTGATAAAACATGCATTCGGGCGTATTATATTATATCACACGCGTAGATATTAATTGCGAGCGCGCAAATTATCTCTGCGCGCGCGCGCACTCAGAACGCTGCTCCCCGAGCGAGGAAAACAGCTCCTCGAGAGCATTACCTCGTTGCAAGCGAGAGCGGGAAATAACTTTGGTCGCACAAAACAGCCTCAGCCTCTCGCGAATGATGTTTTGTGCGACCAAAGTTATTTGCCGCTCTCGCTTGCAACGAGGTAATGCACTCGAGGAGCTGTTTTCCTCGCTCGGGAGCAGCGCTCTGAGTGCGCGCGCACACAGAGATAATTTGCATGCTTGCAATTAATATCTACGCGTGTGATATGATATAATACGCCCGAATGCATGTTTTATCACATGAGCGCTTTATGGCACTAATGTGTCGGCATACCCAAGTCATTCGACGCGCAAATGTTCAAGAACCTTCCCACGTCATTCGACGCGCGAATGTTCAAGAACCTTCCCATGTCATTCGACGCGAACGGGCGACGTGATCGTCTGTTGCCAGGCAGGTTTGGAATGGATTACTATGGATGACGTCGGCCGGTACAATCTATTACTGTGCACCACCAACATTTTTGATCACCAGCCGCCACTGCTGCTGCAGAAACGTCTAACGTAACACTAACCCTACTTGGTCAATGAAAGAGCTAAGCTACTCAAAAGCTATTTTATTCAGAAAAAAACTTTGTTGGTCATTTTTCGAACGCTTACATCATATGTATAATTGACCGCTGTCAAGGACAGGGGATTTTTTGCCGTCTTTCGTAGCACTCCGCAAGTAGGCCTACGGGTAGCTTATCAACCCCAGAGTACTGGTACTGGTAACAGATAAATTGTAAAAAGACACATGGTGTGCAGTTATTTTTTTCGTTTTGGCAAGTAGCCATGTAATAAGTGGCATAATGTATAGAACGTCGCCGGTCATTGTCGAAAATAAGCCCCTTCGTTTGTTCACCGGCTCCCGGATGAGTCAAAAGCAGCGAAAGAATTTCCCCCAAAAAGGGACAATGAAGGATGACTTAACTTAACTACCATAACATTCTGCCGAAATTGCTATTCCATTTTAAATCAAATAGGCTACAGACTGACTTGATTATCGCCTCTCAGCTAACAATAGCCTGTTGAAAAAAATGATAGCCTAACTGAAAAAGGATTTAGGCCTAGGGGATAGCCGGGTCGATTGAAACACGGGACGATTGAAACACAGCGATTTCCTCGAAAACCACGCCATGCTTTCACGTCAAAATTCGTCACGTTCAGCAAGCAAGACTGACCAACCCCAGGAAATTTTGTGTAATGACGTCACACCCTTCAAAAGTTGGGGCCTGCCCGTAATTCCGACGCCTCATTGTTCCGACGTCTCAATGTTCCGAAATATTTCCCATTAGATCGACATGTCACTATTCCGACGGTTCAATGTTCCGAAAACGAAACCCATTGGTCCGAAGGTCCGTTAGTCCGACTTTTCAAAAAGGAGGCGCATTAGGCCGACGGTTCAATATGCCGAATAGGAAAAAGAGTTTTATACCTCACTCGCTCCCTCTCACTCTCACTCTGTGTGTGTGTGTGTGTGTGTGTGTGTGTGTGTGTGTGTGTGTGTGTGTGTGTGTGTGTGTTCGTGCCCGTGTTGAGAATTAGACCTCCGCTCTCTGTCCATGGTGCTGCAACACCGTGTCGAAATGAAGTGAAGCGTTGTCTTTTTGCCCTCCAAAATTCATCGTGAACGTGATATGTAGGCCTAGGTTGTATTTTGGAGACAGAGAGAGAGTGAGAGTGAGATTGAGAGAGAGAGGGAGAGGGAGCGAGCGAGGTATAAAACTATTTTTCCTATTCGGCATATTGAACCGTCGGCCTAATGCGCCTCCTTTTCGAAAAGTCGGACTAACGGACCTTCGGACCAATGGGTTTCGTTTTCGGAACATTGAACCGTCGGAATAGTTACATGTCGATCTAATGGGAAATATTTCGGAACATTGAGACGTCGGAACAATGAGGCGTCGGAATTACTGCATGGCACCCAAATGTTATCCCGCAAACCTGTTTTCGAGAGCTGTAAGTAAAATCCTTCCTGCGGTAGTTTTTTTGTAATAAATAGTTTATTTTTTGTTTCATGCTATAATAATATGACTAGACAACAGATGAATTAGTACTTAAAACTGTGATAAAGTATGCAATGTCAGAGTTTTGAAGTTTAGAGGTAAAAAATATGTAAGTGTCAGTCGTCGCTGTCGGGACGATTGAAAAACTTGTTTCAAACATCCCGCACATCACCATGCGTAATTACGCGCACATTGCACGATCGATACCAGTATAAATCACAGAATTAATAAATGTTTTGCAATGAATAACTACTGCTTTGTTGTGAAAAGGGCTACATATATTTTTGGACAGGCACACATGTATGCTATGCACATAGTTTAATTAATAAATATGAACAAATAACATAAACATAATCACACAAATGTACATCAACTTTTTACGACCCCGTGCATTTCAGCTGCCCATTCCCTGCATCCTGGTCGAGGAAAGACTGGATCACCTCCTTCATGGAGCGCAGTAGCAGCCTCCCCCTTCGGCGTCCAGAGGCCACTAGCCAACAACGGTTGTCCAGCTTCAATCAAAACAATGTCAACTTGTTCTGCCAAAATTGAAAGACGGTGCTGGACCGGCACCAGTTCCAGGCCAAGGATATTTGGAACATTAATGAAACCGGTATTTAATATTAACTATATTAATATAAAACACAACTATATACACATAACTATATTTATAAAAATAAACTATGCTCACAACTATATAATATGAAAAAAACGATATACACATAACTAGATATCTAAATAGAAACAATGCCAACAACTATATACATATAAAAACAACTATATATACATAACTATGTATGTGTATATAGTTACTATGCTCACACAACTATTTACAGGGGTCACCACTGTCGTTGCCCAGATGGGGCAGAAGCAGGTCAGGTCAGTGACCTCAGCGGAGAGGGGGACCCTGCCTGGTCACAGTTGCCCTGGCAGGCAATGCGCAGGGCGACCTTGTTCCGCAATTCTTTATCTTCCCCCGTAAGCGGTTCGAAGACCACTTCCTCAGGGGTGGACCCGTTGGCTGTGCTGGCACCGCCAACCCAACTGGCTGGATGAAGGAGCCAGACTTCCTCCTGTACCTGGCCCACTTCACCAGTCACACCCGTGTCCAAGGAGTCGAAGCTGCTCCGCCTGCTGGACAATCACCCGTCCCACCTGTCAATTGCAGGAATCGATTGCTGCAGAGCCAACGGCATAGTGCTGCTGTCATTCCCCTCCCCACTGCACCCGCAGGTTGCAGCCAATGGACATTAGTGTCTTCGGCCCCCTAAAGGAGTACGTAAACAGTGCGGTGGACAGGTTGATGAGGACCCACCAAGGGATCACGACTTGCTGGAGTCACCCCTGGTGCCACCTCAGCTGCTCCTCCCACCATCACCTGGCCCGCTGATGGAGTCACCCCCAATCCAGTGTGATTTTTGCTATAAGTGGTCGCATGAGGCTTGCACCGACGGGAGTACACACTACCTGTGTCACCTGTGTGACAAAGAATACAAATATTTAGCCTACTATACTGTCCATGTGTCTTCACTAGTTTGCAGTGGAAATACTGTAAATGTAGGCCTACAGCACAATTCACTTAACATTATAGACTGAGTAACTAACTAACGATTAGGCCTGGGTTAGGCTATGAGTGGGAGCTGGGCTATTAAATATTTCGCTGGGTAGGCCTACTTTTCGTCCATGATTGTAACGCGTCCAAAATAACAACGGCTACATTAAATTATGACAATAATAATTGAATTTAGTGGACATGTACACTTAAAAACTGCTGGGTATAAGCAATAGGCTAGCCTTCTACACCCTTGCTCTTGGTCATGACACATGGCATTTATCAGATAAAATAAGTTTAGCCACTTACCTGTCCACAGAGACTCCGGATGCTTCTGTGCGCCGGGCTGTGCGTGTCGAAAAGAAATTAACCCTGTGTGGCGCTTGGATAAATTTCCGCTGTAACAGGTCTCGTGATATCCTGTTGACCTGGTAGTTTTTGTTTAAAATAAATAAAAGGATGTTCAACTGTGTATCCTTAAACATGACTTAGGACAGGGAAATAAGTAAATTTAATGCAAATTTAGTCGTCCAAAAGAAGAAAGGTGAGTTTTAATCGAAATGTGCATCTTGACAATTACGCACGGGCCAAAAATATAATTTGACCCATTTATATTATGCGGAATTATGTGAAATTTTAGCAATGAAGAGTACACTAGTATGTTGTCTAGTATGTTGCATAAAAACAAGAGTAAGGGCAATAGATTCTTTTTAAATTATGCTGTTTCATTCGTCCCGCATGTGTGTTTCAAACGTCCCGACTAGGCGGGGCGTTTGAAACAAATGTCAACTTACGTTCAATGTTAAAAAACAGCTTGATCATCCAATATATGCATTAAATTTCACTTGTAACTAAGAGAACACACCTGTGAGTTGTTGATCACATGTTAAAATTATTTGTATACGTAACGTCATCTTTGAAAAAGACGTTTAACTGAAAAGTGTTTCAATCGACCCGGCTCTCCCCTACTGCTAGTCCTAATATCAAACAATATATATAGACAATCAAATAACGTAAATGATGATTAAAAAAACACAAAGGCCAATTTTTACTGGCAATGTCGCAATCTATCAAGAAACAATTACATAAATGCAATTATAAATCATACTTGCGTAACGCAACCGTGTTCCAGCCAAGAAAATCTCAACTGATATGATCGTCTGATTTGTCTCTGCTCTTAAAGGCTTTCAAATGTGTTGCCGCGTCCGAAAATCAATAATAAATCAATAATAAATCATACTTACGCAACCGTGTTCCAGCAAAGAAAATCTCAACTGATATGATCGTCTCGGCTCTTGGTGATAGGCTTTCAAACGTGATGGCGCGTCCGCGTTCGCGGATCAGACACGGGTCCAACACGGGTCTGCTCAGGATCCGCAATATATCCATAAATAATCAAACAATAAATCATAGCTTACGCAACCGTGTTCCAGCTAAGAAAATCTCAATTTATATGATCTCTCAGCTCTTGGTGTACTTTCAGCAGTAAAAGGCGTGTTGGATCCGCGTTCGCGGATCCGACACGGGTCCTCTGGGCGGTGTCACGTTAAAATTGTACCAGGGGCGAAAATTGTACCGGCCTACGTCATCGTTTGTTTACATCCTGACAACCTGACAACCTGCCCGGCAACAGACGACGCGATGCAGAAATCATGTTTCCAAACGACGAAATAACATAATACAGATAGCGGATCGCTATCTGTATTATGATAGATAGCGATAACACCTGTTTTTACTTTATATTTGTATTGTATTTAATTGTTTAATCGAAACAATAAAAAAATTTGCCCGCAAAACGGGCGATCGCGTCAAATGACGTAGGAAGGTTCTTGAACATTCTAGACTATGAAACCTGCTTAAAACACTCAGTTTACTAGCTAAATTCGATTAAACAATTCAATACAATACAAATATAAAGTAAAAACAAGTGTTATCTAGCGATCCGTTATCTGTATTCTGTTTCAAGAACCCTCCTACGTCATTTGACGCGATCGCCCGTTTCGCGGGCAAAACATTTGTCATTTGACGCGATCGCCCGTTTCGCGGGCAAATTATTTTATTGTTTCGATTAAACAATTAAATACAATACAAATATAAAGTAAAAACAAGTGTTATCGCTATCTATCATAACACAGATAGCGATCCGCTATCTGTATTATGTTATTTCGTCGTTTGGAAACATGTTTTCTGCATCGCGTCGTCTGTTGCCGGGCAGGTTGTCAGGATGTAAACAAACGATGACGTAGGCCGGTACAATTTTAACGTGACAGCGGCGCCAAAACGGATGTGACAGTAACGCGGGTTTGGTGACTCCTATGCGGATCCGCCTAGGAGTCTCCTGCTGTGTGGGATATTAGCCTACATAAGGGAGAACAATTCTGTCTCGTATGTAATCCTGTTCTGTGGGAAACTCTAATAGTTTTATATAGGCTTTGTGCCTTGGCTCTTTTTATTATTTGTAGGGTAATTATTAGGTGAGTTCTGCATGCAGCACTCAACTATTGTTCTTCTTAGGTTTTATTCTTTCTAAATTTCTTTTTTTCTACATTTCTTTATTATTCTCTAAAAACTTTGGGACCTATCTCCTTCCTCAATTTTTCACCTAGAGACTCCATTCAATTTTTTTAATATTCAGAATAGCTTGGAATCGCGTGCATGTTTTCAGATTTTTTTAATATTTTATACTTTCAAAGATATTCTTTTAAAGGCCCACTATGCAACTTTTTTAGCCAAAATTACATTAAGTATGCAGGTTGAGAGTTATGCTGATGGTTCTGCATCCATTTCTGGGTCGATTGGTGGGTGTGTCATTTACCCATGTCGCCTCTCCAGTGAAAAAGCGCATATGCAACTTGCTCTGTTCGGACCGACACAATCCGGATGTGACGCAACGGAAGTATCCTCGAAAATGTAGTCAGATTGTAGTTTCGAAAATGCTTTACGGCACAGACACACACCCAAACATGGCACCGGCTAGATATAAACAGCCAGTTGCGAGGCAATTGTTGCATTCATCATGGATCAATCGACTAATGGTACGGCCACACCAACCGCGTTAAGAGTTTAGATCGGGTTAGATTAAATAATCTCGGATATAAATATCTCATCTCATCGTCATCCGTTTACCCGGGGTCGGGTCGCGGGGGGAGCAGCTCAAGCAGGGGGCTCCAGACTTCCCTTTCCCGGGCCACATTGACCAGTTCTGACGGGGGGATCCCGAGGCATTCCCAGGCCAGTGTTGAGATATAATCTATCCACCTAGTCCAGGGTCTTCCCCGAGGTCTCCACCTAGTCCAGGGTCTTCCCCGAGGTCTCTTCCCCACTGGACGTGCCTGAAACACCTCCCAATGGAGGCGCCCAGTGGGCATCCTAATCCGAGTTCCTCACGGATGACTGAGCTTCTCACCCTATCCCGAGACGCCAGCCACCCTTCTGAGAAAACTCATCTCGGCCGCTTGTACCCGCGATCTCGTCCTTTCGGCCATCACCCAACCCTCATGACATAGGTGAGGATAGGAACGAAGATCGACCGGTAGATCGAGAGCTTTGCCTTGCGGCTCAGCTCTCTTTTCGTAACAACGGTGCGGTAAAGCGAACGCAATACCGCCCCCGCTGCTCCGATTCTCCGGCCAATCTCACGCTCTATAGTACCCTCACTCGAGAACAAGACCCCGAGGTACTTGAACTCCTTCACTTGGGCTAAGGACTCATAAATAACGATAATCGGGTTAAATAACTTCACATGGTGTGTCTGGTGTGTTTCCAGCATTCGTAGTGTTGATCAGCAGAGAAATAGTCCGCCAAGACGTTGAGGTTGCTTAGCAACCAGAGACTCTGTCCATGCAAGTGAACGGAGCGTTCCCTCTCCGTCATAACTATCAAACCAAACATCCTTCACATTCACCGAGCGAACATTATGAAAGTAAAATGCACATTTCTCGCTAAAAATGTTTCCATAAACGCATTTAATGGCGTAACTATGTTACTATTTCCACCCCCAGAATAAAGAAAGATGTCGGCCGTATGCTTCTGTGCAAGGGTCACTACTCTCTGTCGGTGATGTCGGGTCAAGCTCCACGCCTATTGGCTATCGTGGCTAAGCGTCACGCGTTGGAGCGTTGAAAGTTCTGAACTCCGGGCGTTGGTGCTTTACGGCACAGACCCCCAAACGCGGAACCGGCTCGATATAAACACAAGTAACTAAGGGATTGTTATATTCATCATAGATCCGCCGACTAAAAAGAGACAGAGAAACCCAATGTCGGAGGAACAGAAGAAGAGAAAAGGGAGACTGACCGACAGAGAGGCCAGACACGAGTAAACGTTGAGCAAGCTTTTCAGGAATAGCGTGAACTGAAAGAAAAAGAAGACTGCAAATCAGACGCCGACTCGGCCGTGTTGCTTTTGAAATTGAAAGTACCCTTGGGTGGCCTTTGTCTTCGTGGTATTCTTGATGTTGATAGTCTCTGTACAAATGTGTTTGCTCAACCATTTTGTTGTGAGCCCTGTAAAAATTGTTTTCTCGACCGTTTTGTTGTGAGCCCTGTATGTTTCTAGCTTGCTTGGTTGCAACCATATAAACACCTTTGTTTCCATGGGTGTTTTGCTGTTCGTCCGTCTCGTCCCCCAGATACAGACTGAATCCCCGAATCCAGGTTCTTGTTTATTTAGATTATTATGTTGGCCAAACCTCTTACACTGATTGTTCTGTTCAACCTAAGATATAACAATTATAATCTAGGATATACATTCTCCCCGTCAACTATAAAAAAGGATGGATTTATGTTTATTGCAATACAAATACACCTTTTTAAAAATGTATAACCTTGCCTTAACTTTATGAACATCTACTTCGGACATGGCTCCACGCATTCGCCGGCTTCTTTGAAAACAAATGCACATGGCTCGCGTAGAAGTGCATGGGGAAGGGTCGTCAACGAGTTGTTACGACAGTGTTGTGAAATATCTACTACGAAGCTGTAGGGGGCGCTGTGTAGAGAAATGTGCGTGCCAAAACCAAGAAAACAGCCAAGAAATGCCCGAAGTTGCATAGTGGGCCTTTAAAATAGAATCTTTTTTTAACATGGGAGTCAATGGGAGGACGGTAGAGCCGTCCTCCCATTGGTACTTCAACTGTAGAAGTAGCGTAACTAAATACATTTTCAACCGTTTATCTTTGTTCAAACCATTTAACAAATCTACACATTTGTATCTTCCATCATACCTAAACGGAATTTCGATATCATTTAAACTTTCTTCAGAATCAGTTTCAGTTTCATACCGCTTCGTTTTCAGCTGTTTTCATTGAAGACATCTGCCGATTCTGATACACCTACTTCTTATGAGAACGTAACTCAATCCTTTTTCATCCGTTTACCATCGTTCAAACCATTAAACAAATCTACACACATGTTTCTTCAATACTATCGAAACGGAATTTCGATAGCATTTATACTTTTTTCAGAATCAGTTTTAGTTTAAAACCGGCATCGTTTTCAGTTGCTTATAATAATTTAAGTATCCATAGCAACGCCGGTAAACAAACCCCGCGAAGCACAATCCCTACAGAGCTCCCCGCGCAGAGCTTTTGGCCGTGATACACAATTATATCATTATCACACACGCGCACGCAGTGCAGGGCAATATATTTGACGTTTCAGATACAGCACAGCGGTGCTGAATGCTTTGCGCTTTTCATTCATCAGTCACTTTATTTCTTTCCAACCATTTACATTTTCTTAAATGGTGTGCATGTTTACATTGTTTACTCCATTTAGACTTTTGAACTTTTGTTCAAATCCCTTCACTTGATTTAAGCATCACCATTGAATTTGTTAATTGTTGTAATTTCTTAGGATGTAAACATGGACTTCAAGTTATAACATCAATCAATACCAATAGACGTGAGGTTGACGTTTCGATTTGACCGAATAGCATTATGCTGCTATCCATTTGGATGGTACGCTGGTACGAACGACCAGCTTCAGCGAGAACGTGACGTATTTCCCTTGCTCCAGCCTTCCAGTTTGCCATTTGTGTCCGACGAGTTTGAGAAGAATGGTTCTATGTCGTATAGGCTTCGCCTTTTAAGGCTATTGCTATTGGGTTTTCCCTAGGCGTGAGCCGTAGCACTGAAAAATGTGTAATCCCCGCCCACTGAAATGAGCATACTGTTTGCGTTTACTTCTATCTTCTTCCACGAGATTCTGGAACTGTTTCAGGAAAATCAGCCATAATTTCCTGTTCTAGGAAAGTGTCCAGCGTGGTCGACAAAACTGCTCTCCTTTTGGCGTCGATAGTTACGTATTGTAACTCTAGATTCTATGAGTATAGGTGCAGCCTTACAAGGCTATCGCTATTGGGTTATCCCTAGGCGTGAGCCGTAGCACTGAAAAATTTGTAATCCCCGCCTACCAACTGCGTGGGCCTCTGTTACGCGGCTCAAACGTAACAAAGAAACGGGGCAGGAGACAGCGCGAAAAGTCAATGTGTCTTCATTTAATTGCCTCAAAAGCAATGAATCAAACAGATATGGACAATCATGGTGCAAAGCACAAATCAAATCTCCCGCTCCGCGTCTCTCCAGGCCAGGCCCCCTTTTATCCCGTTCACAGGGACACACCCCGTATGCGGGCACACCCCCATCCTGGAACATGCGGGTCGAGGCCTATGAGAGCAAAGGCAGACAAAACACCTAGCACACATACCACGACAGCCGAAAGGCCAATGTGGCCGTAACACCCCCCCCCTTAAGAAGGAGCTTGCAGAGTATCAAAAGACACCACAATTACAAAACAACTACATTTCCGAAACTATCTCCAACTAAAACCCCTTTTCCTGGTAGGTGTTCTCCACTTTGTCCAAAACTTCGTCATCCGGGATCTGGCTAGCGTCCACATGCAGCTTGAACGGCCTGTCCAACTGCGGCGCGGCCAAAACAGGAGAAGATGTTAGGAGAGCCATTACTGTCGCAAAAGCAGACTGGCATACCGGAGTCCAGTCGAACTTCACCGAGGACTTCAAAAGATCGGTCAACGGCGCAACAACAGATGAGAAACTCTTGAATAAGACAAATTAACTCTGCACGCTTGTCCCCAGACAGGTGCTGCAGCAACTGGGGAAGCTGCTTCAAGGTCTCAGAATTATCTAAGCGGGCACACAAGATGCCATCGTCAGGAGCCCTGATCTCATCCTGTTCCTGTGCTTCCACCGAAGGATTTACAGGAGAAGTAGGCGCTAGAACACCCTCACTCAGAGCCACAGCACTAACGGCACCTCCTGCAGGCACGTTCGGACGTTCATGATACGGCTTAAGCAAGTTGGCATGACATAGCTGCGAGCTCTTTCTCCTGTCAGGAGTAGCCAGCAGATAATTAAGATCCGACACCTTTTTGGTCACTGTATACGGACCAGCAAACGTTGCCTGAAATGGTGAGGACTTTATCCCCCACTTCAAACACACGGCGCTTAGCTTTCTGATCGTAGCGCTGCTTCATCTTAGCCTGAGTGGCTGTCAGATTTTCCCGAGCTAGACGAACTGCCTCGTACAGACGTCTTTTAAATCTATTAGCATAATCACTTAAGGTAAGTGGTGGCTCCTGGAGGCCTGCACCATCCTTAAGCACAGCCAAAGGACCACGCACTGAATGGCATAAGACAAGCTCATTAGGGCTAAACCCTGTGCTCTCCTGTACTACCTCCCTAGAGGCCAGCAGCAACCAAGGAAGGCCTTCTTCCCAGCCCCGTCCCAACTCCATACAGTAAGCACGAAGCAGAGACTTTAACGTCTGGTGGAAACGCTCAAGGGCTCCCTGGCTCTGAGGGTGATAAGCCGAGGAAGTGTGATGCTTGATAAAAAGCTGACGCATGACCTGAGAAAAAACATGAGACATAAAATTAGAACCTTGGTCAGTCTGAACGACTTTCAGAATTCCAAAAATTGAGAAAAACTGGGAAAGAGCCTTCACAATGGCCCTGGTGGTAATCGCATGCAATGGGTAGGCATCAGGGTAACAAGTAGCCTGACCCATGATGGTCAACAAATATTTACACCCAGTTTTCGACGAAGGCAAAGGCCCAACACAGTCCAACTGCAAGTACTCAAACGGAGCAGCCTCCACTGGTATTGGCTGCAAAGGCGCAGGCTGAACAACCTGGTTTGGCTTACCAGTCATCTGACAGATGTGGCAAGTCTTTATGTATGCAGCCACGTCTTTCTTCAATTTCGGCCCAAAAAAATGACGCATAATGCGGTCATACGTCTTTCTAACACCAGAGTGCCCCAACATGTCATGGGCAGTCTTCATGACTGCGCGTCTAGCGGTTCCAGGCACCACAACCTGTAACCACGGCTCACCCATCGAAGTGTCAGTGGACGGCGTCCATTTTCTCACAAGCAGACCATTCTTTACACAGTAGCCATGAACCATGCTCTCAAAAGTGTCAGCTGGGACAGCACGTTCAAACAATGAACAGAGAGACTGATCCGCAAGCTGTTCTTTAACTAGGTCTCCATACGAGAGATTCAATGGAAAATCTGGTAAGGCAAACCTAGTCTTCTCTGCAGGTACCTTGAGCTGCACGGCGTCCGCCCCAGCACGAGTAGCTGAGCGGGTCACGGCACAAGCTGCAAACACGTCAGGGAACTGCTCCGAATCAGCAGTCTCCACTCTCAGCTGAGGAGAAGAAGATACTACAGACACCGGATTACTCCGCCAAACAGCTCCTCCTGCGTAATTATTCCCAAGAATCACGTGGACATCATCAACAGGGAGGGCAGGGCGAATTCCCAACTCAAGCTCCCCCTCAACCAACTCAGAAAACAACATGACTCTATGTTAGGGAACTTCAAAAGTAGTGAGGTCAATTCCCCGAACTAAAAGAGATCTTCCAGAACTTGAAGTGGGAGAAAATGGCAAAACAGACTCCAGAATGAACGACTCTGACGCTCCTGTGTCACGGAGAATTTTAACTGGAATTAAATCATCACCGTCTTTTAAAGAAACAAAACCACTGGAAACGAATGGAGCGTAATTAGAATTCACTCCAGTATGCAACGAATCAACATTCAAGTCTGAAGGAGATACTGCCAAAATGTTCGGCTTCACCTCAAAAAAACGCTCTTTTGATTTAACTTTTAGCACTGGACATGTCCACTTTGAATGACCAGTTGCATGACAGTACCGGCAACCCTGATCTGCCTCAGATCTACTCGAGCGATCTACTCCAGAAGCCTGATGTGATTGTGCACCAACGTTCACACTCCTATTGGTAGAAAAATCAACCTTGTGGACGTTAGATGAGCGCATATGAGCTTTGTGAGTCAACTCGTACTCATCTACCAACACTGCAGCGACAGACTCACTAGTTGCCTGCTTCTCCGCAACGTACGTTGCAACACGCTCTGGCAATGTGCTCTTGAATTGCTCGAGGACAATTAAATCTATCAACTCCTCATACGTTTTAACCTTACAAGCAACACACCATCGCTGACATTGCAGACGGAACTCCCTTGCAAACTCAACGTTTGTCTGGTCCGAACGTCTCCGCATATTCCTAAAGCGTTGACGATACGCCTCCGGAATTAATTCATATGCCCGCAACACCGAAGCTTTCACCAGGTCGTAATCACGGGCCTCTTCCACAGTTAACGCAGAGAAAGCCCGCTGTGCCTTTCCTGTGAGACGGCTCTGGAGCAGAAGCGCACTGTGTGAACCAGGCCAGTCCTGTGTATCAGCCACACGCTCGAACAGAAGAAAAAATGTATCAACGTCTTTCTCATTAAAGCGAGGAAGCAAGTGTAGACTAGTTGCTATATCGAGCTTATGACCTGCTGCACCAGGTGACGTTATTTTCCCCTGCCGAATGAGATCCAAACGCTGAGCTTCAAGCTCCAGCTTTTGGTGTTCCAACGACCTCCGTGCGCGTTCATTCTCCTCAGTGAAGCGGAGCCTTTCGAACTGCAACTGATGCAGAACTTTACTGTTGTCCAGCTGCATCTGAAGCAACTCTTTCTGCTGCTCAAAAGACAGCATTGCCGCAGGTTTAGGAGACGGAGGACCTCGTCTGCAACCGAAGGGTTTCCAAGGTCCTCAACTGAAACATCGAGAGGCTCTTCCTCATCCTCTTCGTCAGACTCAGGTCTAAAGTCGGGTGCGTTAATCAGACCCTTCGCGCACAACGCCAACTTCACCGAAAGTTTGACGTAACTTTTAAGTCGAGTGGAAGGAAGTTCGATGCTATAATGGGCAGCCAACTGTATTAACTGATCCTTAGTTAACGCATTGAAGACAGCCCTGGAGGGTTCCTCAACAAACTTTGCAACAAGTGACGTCATCCTTTTAGTGATTAACGCAACACACCTGCTGATCAACGAAATCAGCCAAATCTCCACGCCACCAAACAATGAAAACTAAACAGGGAAGCCCAGCGATAACATAAGCAAAAGACCATTCCAATTTTAACCAAATTGTAACTAAACGCGGATCTTCAAACAGGCCCGTGGTGGGATGAATTAAGCACCAAGCCCGGAGGTATCGCAAAACAACCAGAAAACTGGGGATTCCACCAATGCCTCGGAGTGCCCCCGAGACAAATGCTCTAGCCACAGGATCTGTTCAAAAATAATAAACCACACGTCCCACAAAATACGCAAGCCCGAAAGGAATAGTTAATGGCCCCGCAAATAGATCGCTGAACTTACCCTCTCTCATTGTCCGACATTCCTGTGCAGACCAACGTAGCACGCAGCCTAATGCAACGCAGGTGCAGGTAACACACACCTGTTTCACTGCAGAATTACGAGTTTGGAACGAGCCCCCATTTGTTACGCGGCTCAAACGTAACAAAGAAACGGGGCAGGAGACAGCGCGAAAAGTCAATGTTTCTTCATTTAATTGCCTCAAAAGCAATGAATCAAACAGATATGAACAATCATGGTGCAAAGCACAAATCAAATCTCCCGCTCCGCGTCTCTCCAGGCCAGGCCCCCTTTTATCCCGTTCACGGGGACACACCCCGTACGCGGGCACACCCCCATCCTGGAACATGCGGGTCCAGGCCTATGAGAGCAAAGGCAGACAAAACACGTAGCACACATACCACGACAACCGAAAGGCCAATGTGGCCGTAACAGCCTCAATCACAAGCTTTTCTTCAGCTATTTAAAGGACAATGAGGCCGACACTTAAAAGGCTGCGCCTATACTCATATGATCTAGAGTTACAATACGTAACTATCGCTCTACGTCGTATAGGCTTCGCCTTTTAAGGCTATCGCTATTGGGTTAAAAGGGCGAAGCACGATATAGTCTATGCCTCATTGGTCCCGATCAGTACCAGAAACACAGCTACATACGCGCTAGTATCATGCGTCAGACGTAGCATAACATACGTCATGCGTCTAACGGCATGTCATCAACGAGCAGCTCTAATGTGTCTGATAAGACACAAGAGCTCTCAGCATGAATATTTGACTCCACCTCACATTGTTTAATATGCGAGGGGAATAGTCACACAATCACACTCACTCTGACAAAGCACCTAGAACTGAGTGTGTCATAGAGAGGCGCGACATGTCTCTTAGTTAAAACCTAATAAAAGAGCATGGGGAAGCCCAGGAGGCTGCTGTGCAGATATCCTCCATAGGCATCCCTCTTTGCAGAGCGACAGAGGACGTCCTCTGGTCGAGTGAGCCCTGATAGTCTCAGGCGGCTCTGCCCCCGCTGACACATAAGCCTGTGTGATAGCATCACACAGCCAATGTGACAGCTGTTGTATCGTCAGGGGGAGGCCCTGGGAATGTTCTCTGTAATGCACAAATAACTGTTCAGATTTGCGCAGAGCCTCCGTGCACTTCACATAACAGGCAAGCGCGCGTACGGGGCACAAGAGATGGGCTGTTGCCTCCTCAGATTGATGAGGAGGGAGAGAGAAACCATTGAGTGTTATTACTCTCGATCTTGATGTGTTATTTCTGGAAGAAAGTGGTCCAATCCTTGGTCGCTTTTAACTCACTTTATTTGTTAAAGTAGGCATGTTTCGGTATGGTAACTATGAAGCTTAAGGGAGGGAATTGTATCTAACGCGTGTGAGGGACAATATCGTGAGCTTCAAGCCCCGGGCTTAAAGGGCAACTTCACCCATTTCACATAAGCTTTGTATTTTTAGAACCCCCCGCATATTTTTGAATGGTCTATCATCATTCCCTTATTTTCTGGAGAGACTGGAGAGATCCGTATAGATCTCCAACACTTCCTGTTTTTAATGACGCAATATGACGATTTTTGCGTACAAGAAAACAGGAAGTGTCAGAGGGGATGATTCTCGTAAGACTACAACCACTAGTCCCACCCCCCTCTAGGGGGTGGGACCCACTGACGCTACAGACCTATTAGAGCAGTGCCAGTGGGTGGGACTTGCACCAGCAGAAACTAACATCCACAGCGTCTGAAGCTAAGATAACAGAGGCTGTTGATAAAACTGAAGTACATTGGCGGAGGGTACTGGATCTGACATAGAAGTTCACCATTTCGAAAGAAATACAAATGAGGACTACCGTATTTTCCGCACTATAAGGCACACCGGATTATAAGGCGCACCTTTAATGAATGGCCTATTTTAGAACTGTTTTCATGTATAGGGCGCACCGGATTATAAAGGCGCATAGAATAGAAGATACTGCAGTCAAACGTTTGACTGGGGTTGCGTTATGCATCGACTAGACCGAGCTGTGCTAAAGGGAATGTCCACAAAACAGTCAGATGAAGTCAAACTTTATTAAGCGTTCTGACAACTCCAGTCACTCCCATGGTAACGATGTTCAAACGTTAATGTGCATATTAACAATATCTCATCAATATCTGATCAATATCAATATCTCTTAACAATAAGCTCCCTTTTTCAGTTCATTCCCCGTCTACGAATCCCTCGAATTCTTGTGTGTCCGAATTGAACAGTTGGGCGAGTACGGCATCCAACATGCCGGATCCCTCTCGTCATTATCCGAGTCAGTGTCGCTGCTGTTGCCTGGCAGTTCAGTGATTATTCCTGCCTTCGTGAAAGCTTAGACCACAGTTGAGACTGTTATATCAGCCCAGGCATCCACGATCCATTGGCAGATAGTGGCGTAAGACGCCTGGCGCTGTCTCCCCGTCTTGGTGACGTGTGTTCGCCTTCTTGGCCCCGTCCACACGAAGCCGATTTTTTGGGTGAAACCGCATAAATAAACGCTTTTGGTGGACACGGGCTACGGCCACACCAAACGCGTGTAAAGTGCCTAACTTGAAGCTTGATCATTGTGTGTCACAAAAATGGTTCAACGCGCCAACGCGCCTGTGGCTGCGCTGGATTTAGGAGTCCCAGGAAGGAAACCCAAACGCCGCCGTATTTGGGTGCATGATAGAGTTTAGATCGGGTTAGATTAAATAGATTAAATAAATAACAATAATCTGGTTAAATAACTTCACATGGTGTGTCTGGTGTGTTTCCAGCATTCGTAGTGTTGATCAGCAGATAGTCCGCCAAGACGTTGAGGTTGCTTAGCAACCAGAGACGCTGTCCATGCAAGTGAATGGAGCGTTCCCTCTTCGTCATAACTATCAAACCAAACATCCTTCACATTCAAGGAGCGAACATTATGAAATTAAAATGCACATTTCTCGTTAAAAATGTTTACATAAACGCATTTAATTGCGTAACTATGTTACTATTTCCACCCAGAATAAAGAAAGATGTCGGCCGTATGCTTCTGTGCAAGCGTCACTACTCTCTGCCAGTGACGTCGGGTCAAGCTCCACGCTGATTTGTTCCATTAGTAGATGGAACAAGGAGGTGTCCGATAGGCGGAGATGATCAGCGGGAGTGGCCGCCAGCGAAGCTGTGCATGGTGGGAGTTGTTGTATTCAATCCACAAGCGCCAAAAAGTCACTTTCTGCCTTTTCTTGGTCAAGACTGCACCAAATTAGAATTTTATTTTATTATTCGACTACATATAGGACCCAATTTCAATACATATTCATGCCTCCACCGGTGAAATGCTCCTTTAAGCCTGGTTCTCTCCGCGGTTACCTATAGTCTCTGTCCTCTCCCTTCGAATCACGCGCTATTGCCCGTCCAGTGGGCGTGGACTATGTGAAGTGGGCGTGGCCTATGTGACGTATTAGCCTCGGCTTCCTCACTTGTCTGAGGTGCTGCCTTCTGTGGATGGGGTAGCTATTGCAGCCTTCAGTAAGGTCCTGCTCCCCTTGTGGCTATGTACAGTATTTACGGCTTATATGTTCGGTCCTGCTTCCTAATGGCTATGTGGGGGCAGCTTATGTGCTTAAAATACGTAACAATCTGAACGAGCTAGTAATACTCTTTGGTGTAAAAGCCAGGTTCGGGCGTAATATGGCCGAACTGCCGTCTCCTTGTATTTTAAGACAAGAAGGGGCTACACAGAGTGCAGACAGGTCGCTCACTCTCTTAGCTGACGTCAGGGCCAACAGCAAAGCTGTCTTGGCTGACACAAACTTGAGGGGTACCCGGTCAAGAGGCTCAAATGGGGCTTTAACCAGTGCGCGCAGCACCAGTGTTAAATCCCATTGTGGAGTGAGAGAGCGCGTCACGGGTCTCTCTCTTCTCACACCTTTTAGGAAGCGCTTCATTAAGGGGTGACTAAAAACAATTTTATCCCCGAAGCCTTCGTGGCATGATGAAACAGCAGCCGCGTACGTTTTAACCGTGCTAAAAGCCAGCCCTCTTTCCATCAGTGTCTGGAGGAAATAGAGCACAGGGCAGAAGATGGCAAGGGCAGGAGATGGGATCACAACCCCTCTCCGTGCACCATTTCTGGAAAGCCACCCATTTAGCCGAGTAACACGCTCTGGTGGAGTCAGCTCTGGCACACTGGATGGTCAGTACGACCTCCTGGGAGAGGCAGAGACCCTCTAGGCCAGGGGTGTCAAACGTACGGCCCGCGGGCCGGATCAGGCCCGCGAACGGGTTTAATCCGGCCCGCGAGATGATTTTGTAAAGTACAGTATTGAATACAAAATAAATAAAAAGAATAATATTTTTTTTTATACAAATCCTTCCTAGCATTATATGGATTGCATTGACTGGCACTGATTCATTTGTTGTACATTGAACTACTGGACAATTGTGTGTAACTGGAAGTCGCTTTGGAATGTAACGTAAAATGAGCTGCTATTATTCAATGAAAGAAACTGCTGTTCTTAATGTGTCCACTAGATGTCGCAATAGCAATTATGTTAAGCAAGCAAACTTACCTGGGCTGAGCAGGGAGCAAGTGTAAACAGTTAGTGCAGCTAGCCCGGAGCTACCTTGTCGCGCTTTGGCACTCTCATTGCCACAAAATGTCTCAAAGTGGACACAGAGTGCAGAGTTTTCCAAGAAAAATGGTCATCGTCCTTTTTATTCACGGAGGTAAATGGGAAACCAGTGTGTTTGGTGTGCTCACAGCATGTTTCAGTGCTGAAAGAATGCAACCTTCGGCGCCACTATGAGACCCTTCATGCTGACAAATACCACCACTTGCAAGGACAACAGAGAATAAATAAAGTTAATGAACTGTTAGCCTGTCTGAAGAAACAGCAGTCTGTGTTTAGTCACAGCAGAGAAATCAATGATGCTGCAGTGAAAGCCAGCTACCTTATTGCTTATGAAATTGCAACGACTTCAAAACCCTTTTCTGATGGTGAATTTGTGAAGACATGCATGCTGAAGGCTGCAGAGCTCGTGTGCCCTGAAAAGCGTCAGGCTTTTGCAAATATCAGCCTGACAAGAAACACAATTGCAGACAGGATTTCTGATCTCTCGGCGGATTTGGACAGCCAATTGAAGCACAAAGTAAAATCATTTATTGCGTTTTCAGTTGCAATTGATGAAAGCACGGACATTACAGATGTTGCGCAACTGGCCATATTCATTTGCGGAGTTGATGACACTTTGACCGTCACAGAGGAGTTTGTGGAGTTGGTGCCAATGATGGATACCACAACAGCGGCTGATATTTTCACCGCCCTCATCGGAGCATTGGACAGGGTCGGAGTGGACTGGTCCCGCGCTGTCAGCCTGGCTACAGATGGTGCTCCGTCAATGATTGGGAAAAAAGCGGGTGTTGTGACAAAATTCAAAGAGAAAGTGCAGACTGCAAATGGAGGACGTGATTTTTGGACTTTTCACTGTATTTTGCATCAGGAGGCATTGTGTTGCAAGTCATTACAGATGGATAACGTCATGAAGGTGGTCGTCCAAACTGTTAATTTCATCCGATCGGGTGGCCTGAATCACCGTCAGTTTGACAGCCTTCTCAGGGAGAACGACCACCACCATGGCTTGCCATACCACACCGAGGTAAGATGGTTAAGCCGAGGTGCTGTGCTGAGGCGTTTCTTTGATTTACGAGGGGAAATTGAAGAGCCTTTATGGTGGATATCACACATCACGCAAATAACTTAATATAATATAATAATGTACAGGTCCTTCTCAAAAAATTAGCATATTGTGATAAAGTTCATTCTTTTCCATAATGTAATGATAAAAATTAAACTTTCATATATTTTAGATTCATTGCACACCAACTGAAAATTTTCAGGTCTTTTATTGTTTTAATACTGATGATTTTGGCATACAGCTCATGAAAACCCAAAATTCCTATCTCAAAAAATTAGCATATCATGAAAAGGTTCTCTAAACGAGCTATTAACCTAATCATCTGAATCAACGAATTAACTCTAAACACCTGCAAAAGATTCCTGAGGCTTTTAAAAACTCCCAGCCTGGTTCATTACTCAAAACCGCAATCATGGGTAAGACTGCCGACCTGACTGCTATCCAGAAGGCCATCATTGACACCCTCAAGCAAGAGGGTAAGACACAGAAAGACATTTCTGAACGAATAGGCTGTTCCCAGTGTGCCGTATCAAGGCACCTCAGTGGGAAGTCTGTGGGAAGGAAAAAGTGTGGCAGAAAACGCTGCACGACGAGAAGAGGTGACCGGACCCTGAGGAAGATTGTGGAGAAGGGCCGATTCCAGACCTTGGGGGACCTGCGGAAGCAGTGGACTGAGTCTGGAGTAGAAACATCCAGAGCCACCGTGCACAGGCGTGTGCAGGAAATGGGCTACAGGTGCCGCATTCCCCAGGTCAAGCCACTTTTGAACCAGAAACAGCGGCAGAAGCGCCTGACCTGGGCTACAGAGAAGCAGCACTGGACTGTTGCTCAGTGGTCCAAAGTACTTTTTTCAGATGAAAGCAAAATTTGCAATTCATTCGGAAATCAAGGTGCCAGAGTCTGGAGGAAGACTGGGGAGAAGGAAATGCCAAAATGCCTGAAGTCCAGTGTCAAGTACCCACAGTCAGTGATGGTCTGGGGTGCCATGTCAGCTGCTGGTGTTGGTCCACTGTGTTTTATCAAGGGCAGGGTCAATGCAGCTAGCTATCAGGAGATTTTGGAGCACTTCATGCTTCCATCTGCTGAAAAGCTTTATGGAGATGAAGATTTCATTTTTCAGCACGACCTGGCACCTGCTCAGAGTGCCAAAACCACTGGTAAATGGTTTACTGACCATGGTATTACTGTGCTCAATTGGCCTGCCAACTCTCCTGACCTGAACCCCATAGAGAATCTGTGGGATATTGTGTAGAGAAAGTTGAGAGACGCAAGACCCAACACTCTGGATGAGCTTGTAATACTGCTTCAACCAGCCATCGACCACCAATGGCGCTGCTCTGCTGGCGACATGGAGAAGGGCTCTTGCTGCAACTCGTTTGTTTGTTCGTCTACTCGTCTGTCGTGGCGTCCTTTAAGTCCGTGTTCTATGTCTTCCATGTGTGGACTAAGTGTGCAAACTCGTTGGACATGGTTGGTGCTGTGAACTGTGTGCTACGTGTGTGCAAACTAAACTGGAGAAGGATCGGAGCTTGTGTTGGCATGGCTAATCCTGTCGGGCCAAGTCGTCCGGTGTTTAGCAGACGGGTCCTTCAACAGCGGCCTGCAAATCTACAGCTGGGCAGAGCTGCTAGCACTGCGGGACAGTGGAGTACTACCTTCACCTGCACTGCTGCAGGAGGTTCCGGGAGAGCTACAACGCCTTGGACCGGGCCACCCGCGGGGCAGCAAGGCCAGGAAACGGGGTAAAAGAGGCGGCGTTAGACATCGCATCAGGGGAGCCACCAAGCTACCACTACCTCCTATGCTTCTCTGCAACCCCCGCTCGCTGAAAAACAAGCTGGATGATCTGCGTCAACAGGTGGGAGCCTGCTACGAGTATCGTGAGTCGGGTTTAATGGCCTTTACGGAAACATGGTTTAAACATGGCAATATCAAAGACGCCTACACAGCCAGAGCTAGACCCCCCCTGAGTAACTCTGACCACAATGCCATTCAGCTGCTCCCTACATATAGGTCAGTCTTTAAGTCCAGCAAACCAGTGACTCAGTCAGTGAAGGTATGGTCCAATGACAAAGTGGAGGAGCTGAAGGGATGTTTTCTCTGTACGGACTGGGATCTCTTTTTCAGGGATACAGACATTGACTATATCACCGAGCTTATCACTGCCTACATATGTTTTTGTATAGATTCTGTCATACCCCAGAAAATTGTTAAACGATATCCTAACAACAAACCATACATCACAAAAGACATTAAGGATTGCATCAACAGAAAAAGAGCAGCCTTTAAATCTGGGGACAAAGCAGGAGTCCGGGCCGCTCAAAAAGAACTCAATGCTCTAATAAAGGCAGCCAGGCAGCAACACAGGGAGAGGGCAGAACAAAATCTATCAGAAGCCAACACAAAGAAACTTTGGGACTCCATCAGACAAATGACAAACATGGACACAAAGAAGAAGCCTCTTTTTGCCCAGAACGAGGCGGCAAGGGCCAACGAACTGAATGAATTTTATATGCGTTTTAACTCTGATAACGGCAGTGAGTGTGCAGCAGTTTTGGACAATGTCATTTGTGATGTGAACCGGGATAGAATTGTGCTAGAGCCACATTCTGTAACTAAGATATTTAAAGGCATACAGACTAACAAAGCGACAGGTCCGGACAATCTGTCGGCTTTCTTTCTCAAAAATTTTGCAGATGAACTCTCTCCAGTATGGCACAAATTATTTCAGCTCTCCATAGACACATTCACAGTACCCAATTTATGGAAAAAATCCATCATAATCCCGGTACCCAAGAAAGTATGCCCTCAAGAGGACAATGACTATCGGCCGGTGGCCATTACCTCCAATGTTTTTAAATCTCTAGAGAGGCTTATGATTGAAGTACTCCATTCAGAAGTAGAACCCATGCTTGACACAAACCAATTTGCTTACACCAAAAACCGGAGCACGAGCGATGCCATATTAACAATAATGCACCTCATTCTTAAGCACCTAGAGAGTCCTAATGCGTATGCCAGATTGCTTTTTGTTGATTTTAGCTCTGCTTTCAACTTAATCCAGCCAGACATCCTTCTCAAGAAATTGGTAGAGCTAAAAGTCAACCCTTTTCTAATCCGGTGGTACCACTCATTCCTGTCAATCAGGCCTCAACAGGCGAAATTTAACGGGTCTTTGTCTGACTCTGCAGTCTGTAGCATCGACGCCCCCCAAGGCTGCGTCAGCTCTCCGTTCTTATTTACACTATACACTAATGACTGCGTCAGAACTGCGCCTAACCGACACATAGTAAAGTTTTCTGATGACACTGTCATTCTCAGTCTTCTCACTAAAAACACAGACATTAGTGTTCACAAAGCTGCTGTGGACACATTTGTTAATTGGTGTGACTCACACCAACTTCATATCAACACAAAAAAGACATTAGAAATGTTGGTGGATCCCAGATCAGTTGGTGACAAAAGCACTGTGACCATACATGGTTCTGGCATTGCACAGGTGTCCTCCTTCAAGTACCTAGGGGTACATATCGACTGTGACCTGAGCTGGCGCACACATGTGGCAGATGTGTGTGCCAGAACTCACCAACGCCTCCACTTCATGCGCAGACTTAGGGTTTTTGGGGTCAGTAAAAATTAGAGATGTCCGATATTATTGGCCCACCGATATTATCGGCCCGATATTAGCATAAAAATGTAATATCGGTCAATATCGGTATCGGATTTTTTTTGCCTTAAAACCGATTTTTTTTTTTTTTTTTATAGCTCAAATAAATGTTTTCAAAATTGTGCAGTACAGTGCACATTGTAATTGACTAATATTTGTGCATTTATTCAATTAAGGTTATTGAGTTTTAGTTAAAGAAACATACTGCTATGTTGCACATAGTTGTTCAGGTACAATGTTTTATCATTTGTGAAGTCAAGTTTGCCCTATTTGTTGTGGACGTTGTCAAGATTATCTCAGGGAGAGTGTAATCCAAACTGTTGTCTGAGACCATTAAAAAAATAAAAATAAACATGGCACTTTTCCCTTAAATTAAGTTGAAGTATTTTTCTTATTTTGCACAGACAATGTTAACATTTGGAAAGCCTTGTTGCATTCAAGAATGCATCCAGTGGGGCATCACAATGAAATTAAGCATGTTGTGTTAATTCCACAACAGGAGATATGTAATGTTACCTAAATTAGGTTTGAGGAAAAATAAATAACCCAAATATCGACATCGGTATCGGCTGATATCGGAATCGAAAATTTAGAGTTGGACAATATCGCATATCGGATATCGGCAAAAAAGCCAATATCGGACATCCCTAGTAAAAATATCATGATCATATTCTACAGGGCAACAATTGAGTCCATTCTCCGATACGGTATTACCAGCTGGTTTGGGAACCTAACTGTCAAGTCAAAAACACAGATTTTCAACCTAGTTAAGACAGTAGGCAAAATCATTGGAACACCAGTACCTCTCAACCCACAGGAGCTCTTTGAACAAACTACAATAAGACAGGCTCAGACTATCCTATCTGACAGCTCCCATCCTCTGCACTCTGAATATACACTGTTAAACTCAGGTAGGAGGTATAGGGTTTCTCTGTGCAAACACAACAGGTACAAACACTCATTCATCCCTCTCTCAGTCAAGCTCATCAATGAAAAACTGTGAAAATGACTGTATGACAACATGTGAGATGTCTTTTTTACAGTGGAATGTATGTTATGAGATGGAGTAATGTATAGGTAGCTAGGACTATATGGGGAGTGGGGGGAGGGATAACTGTATGCACAGGGAACAAGATCTGGTAGATGAGTATGCAAGGATGAATGAATGAGACCAGAATTTATGTTGATCGTATGCCTGGTTGGTTTGCTATTGCTATTGTTGCACAGGTATGGATGTATGAATGGAGGAGCAGTTTTTGGTCAGGATGAATGCTGAGTGTTTGGTGTGATTGCTATTTGCACAGGAGTGTGGGAATTTACAGAATGCTTGTTTGCACAATACTAAGTACAACAGTTTTTGAGCCTGTTTGTCCAATAGTTTTTACTGATCGTTTTCGTATCTGTGATTTGCCAATACTATGTTCAACAATTTTTGCACTTGCCCATGTGATGAACTGTTTGTATGTTGTATGTTGTATGTTGTTTCATACTGATGTGATGCAGCTATTGCCCAGATCCAAACAAATTTCTCCCCTGGGAGACACAATAAATTGACTTGACTTGACTTGGCTTAAGGCCGCTATTGAAGCATCCTGGGCCTCCATAAGACCTCAGCAGTGCCACAGGCTGATTGCCTCCATGCCACGCCGCATTGAAGCTGTCATTTCTGCAAAAGGATTCCCGACCAAGTATTGAGTGCATAACTGAACATAATTATTTGAAGGTTGACTTTTTTTGTATTAAAAACACTTTTCTTTTATTGGTCGGATGAAATATGCCAATTTTTTGAGATAGGAATTTTGGGTTTTCATGAACTGTATGCCAAAATCATCAGTATTAAAACAATAAAAGACCTGAAATATTTCAGTTGGTGTGCAATGAATCTTAGAAGGACCTGTATGCGCGACCCAACATGCTGCACACATGAAGCGGTTCAAAGACAAAATAACAGGACTATTGCGGGAGTTTGAACAACGCTTTCAGATTTTTGGTGAACTGGAAAAAGACTTCAAAGTTTTTTGCTCACCATTCACCGCGAATGCCGCAGATCTGCCCGTCAATACTCAACTTGAAATAATAGACTTGCAGTGTGATTCCGATTTGAAAGGCAAATTTGCCGCAGCTGGCTTGGACACATTTTATCAGAATCTCTTGCCCGGTTACCCCTTGTGAAAGCTAAAAGATGCCAGGTTTCATGAGTAAAATAAACAGTGGGTAACGCCACTTAAAAATGCTGCATGAGACACTGCACCCTGATATAAATGTGAACATGAATGTCTTCTGTGGAGATTTAATGAAAGTGTATCGTGTGGGATTTACTATAATAATGTCAGTCACTTCAGTTCATAAGTGTGGTGGATTGACATTTTTCAAGCATTGCACAGCTTTTATTTTTCTATCAATAAAGTGTAGCCTACAAGGCAAGGAGTAAATCAACCTTATTGAATAGTTTCTACCTCCGTTTGTATGGTTTGGTTAGCCCAGGATTAATATGTGGAAATGACGAAATTAAGTATTTGATACCTAGAAGAGATTTTTGTATTTTGTTCAATCTCAGATAGGCTGAGACTCAAAGTTGTGTGCCTTTGTAGATACACTGAGACGAAGTTTAAGTTCCAATCGCTGAGGTATTGTTCTTGAAATTGCACACTTTGCAAAAATTTTTCAACTTATTTGAAGTGTTTTTGCAATGGGATTATTTGTGATGTATACATTTTCTGAATGTGCTACTATTTTGTACGAAATTAAAACAAAGAAAACAATCTGAAATTGACGTTATTTTTAATTATGCCACATTTTTACTGGTCCGGCCCACTTGGGAAGAGATTATCCTCCATGTGGCCCCTGAGCTAAAAGGAGTTTGACACCCCTGCTCTAGGCGCTCGCGTTCAACGGCCATGCCCACAAGCGCTGGCCGATCTCTGGGTAATCTATGATTGCTCCCCCTGCCTGTGAGAGAGCGTCTCGCCGCGAAGGAGCAGACGCTGGAGGCAGGGAAACCACGCTGCACTCGTGCGTTGCATTGCTATGAGAATCATATACAGCCGCTCCTCTTGGACTCGGTCCAAGACTTGGGGAATCAGAGGGACGGGTGGGAAAGCGCACAGGAGGGTGTTCGGCCACGGTCTGTGAGCGAACGCATCCAATAGCGATAGCCTTAAAAGGCAAAGCCTATACGACATAGAACTCCAATCTCACTGTCGCGCTTGTTAGGGTAAAGTGGGCGTGTCCTTTGTGAAGTAGGCGTGGCCGGTGTGACGTATTGGCTCCGCCCTCTCACCCGTCTAAAGGTGCTGCCATCTGTGGCTGGAGTAGTTATTGCAGCTTATGTATTTGATCCTGCTACCTAGTGGCTATGTGAGGGTAATGCAGCTTGTGTGTTCGATCCTGCTTCCTAGTGGCTATGTGGGGGCAGCTTATGTGCTTTAAATACGTAACACCCCTCATCTGAGGACTGCTTAAGGCATTTAAAAGGCAAATGTTTGTTGACTAAGATGGCAACTCCCCTACTATTCTTAGTTCCACAAGAGGCAGCAACAAAACCGACCCAATCACTCTGTAGTTTTTGTGATTCCTGGGCTAATAAGCGGGTCTCCTGTAGGAAGACAATGTTACATTTTTTAGATTTGAAAAAACTTTCAACCGGCCAACTCAGTGCAGTGCAGTCCGGGGTGAACTGCAGCATGGAGGAGAAAGTGATTGTTGCTGTTCGCGACTCCCGGAGTTCTATATATAATAGTATATAATATAATATAATCCTATATATAATATCACGGCCAAAAGCTCTGTGCGTCTCCGGATGGCCGTAGTGCGGGGAGCTCTCATAGGGATTGGGCTTCTCGGGGTTTGTTTACCGGCGTTGCTATGGTTTCCGGTCTTGTGTGTTCCAACGGTTTATTAGGTAGGCCTATCTAATAAATCTGTCTAATCAATACTTCATTCACTGACTCTTCCGTGGTCATTGCAATATTATGAATAGACTGCGTCGGGTTCTCCGAAGTCTCTCCCTCTTCCACAAAAGGTAAAGACATGCAATGGTGGTTATCTCGGCCGGAATTTGGCCGTAATGGTGGAGAAAGTAACAGACCGGGGAACAAAGGACCCTTTTTGGGAAAAGCGGGAACATAGGACCCTTTTTTTAAAAAGATTGGAGGAGGAAAGAAGGGTGAGTGAGCAAGCTTGCACGAAAGTATTCCAAAACATTTTGTTAACGCCACAAACCGATGGAAACTTCACGGTAGTGGTGGGAATCTCTCGGCACCTCACGATCCGATTCAGAGGTCAACGATTCGATTCTAGACCGATTATCGATGCATCTCGATGCAACAATTTTTTTATGAACATTCCCATGTGTGATTTTCAAAAATATATACATCTGAGTTTGCTCCTCAGATTTGGCTAATCACTTCCTACTTTTGTGATCATTAAAGACAATCAACAGATGAGTTACCTTCGCCAATATTTATTATTAGGGAAAAGGTTCTTTCACAAATATGACTGCATTTTCTATGCTACACAATTTTATGCTGCTTGCATTTCAACACGTTGTGCAAAAAGTATGGTTTGGAATTCAGCTCATATTAAAACACTGTGCAATATGAAAAAGAAAAGTAAACAAAAATATAACAAGGCTACAAAGGTATCTTGAACTTCGGCTCCAGAGTATGCCCCATCCCCCGAAAATCCTTGTTCTCCACGACAGAGTATGGTCTTAAATCCATAGCAATAAATTGTGCAATGGATTTTGTAATCCGTTTGGCCCTTTCCGAGTTCGGTGGCAGCTGTGCCACTGCCTGCTTAATTGTCCTCTGGCTGCCATCAGGACCGGGTTGCTTTTCTCCCAACTCCGAGTGGAATCGTAAAATGTGGTTTCGCAAATTTGTTGTATTGCCGAAGTATTTAATTCGACTTCTACACTCCTTACACACGGTGTAGGTCTTGTCCAACTTCCCATCTACCTCATAGAACCCAAAATGCTGCCATACAGGTGCTTTTAAAGAAGCAGGTGCAGGTCGTAAAGGTTTGCTGCTCTCAGCCATTTTGTCTCTACTTAAAGTTTATAAACAATTCACACTCTTGCACGTGTTTGGCACGCATGCGCAGTCTATACGTGTGCGGCGCGTATAGACGAGAACCGGCATGCAGAATGGGGTTTCCTGTAGCGCTCTACAGCAGGCGAACAAAATGTTGCATAAGGCGAATAAATGTCATTTAAAAAATTCTGATTATTAACTTATCTGCATCGAGAGCGAATCGTTTTTGAGAGAATCGCTGACGCCTTGCTCCCGTCCTGTTTGCTCGGTCAATCTCCAGCCTCAGCGAAATCGATGTTCCATGTTTTTGGAATATTATCACAGAGGAAAGCCTGTGCATCGCCGCCCTCTCACTCCTCCGGGAAGCCGACGAAAAATAGGTTATTCCTCCTTTCCCTGTTCTCAATATTATCCAGTTTTTGTCTGAGCAGCTCGACTACCTCTCTGGTAGCGGCGGGATTCTCTTGTTGCTCCTGATTAGCCTCCCCGAGGAAGGTTGGCAGGGCCTCGACGTGATTAAGACGCTCGGAGATCTCTGTAAGCCTGTTTTCTACTGCAAATGTGGACCTCTTAATATCTTCCAGCTTCTTGTCTTGTGCTTCGGAGGTATCTTTGATAAGCCTGGACATGTTGGCAAGCTCTTGCGCCACTACCCCATCGGTGGCAGTGGGAGTGTTGCTAGCTGCTGGCTCTTGTTGCGTGGAAATGCCCGCGTCGGCTTTGTTAGCTTGTTCGTTAGCTTTCGGGCTAGCCATGGCAAAACTCGACAGCAACTGCTGGTTAATATTTTTTTTGCTGTTGCCTTTGGGCATTTTGTCCTCCTCAGTCATAGATTATACTAAGGTCCAAAAAAATATCGGACTTTAGCAGTGTATTTTAAAGTTTCACCATCAGGGCAGGCGGAGCATGTCTTTCAAGCAGCCATCTGCATCACCTGCGTCACGTGACTGATCTATACATTTTTAAGTGCATAGAGCCAGTCAGTTTAATATAGACCTACTTCCTGTCTGTATGCTCACTGAAATGGTTGCCATCAGGGACTGAATTTTGGTGCATGACTCCTTGAGCAGGGTTGCCAACTTTGGGACATTGGCTGGAGTGAGACTCTAAAATATTAGTGTGAGCGGCTAATTTTTTGGACAACCCTTAACCCTAAAAAAATTGTTGATACAAAATAGTCCTTGTTTACTAAGTATAAACCCTCATCTATGAAAAAAAGTTAAAGAATGGAAACGCTTTTTCAAAATGTAAAATTCATTTATTGATTGCAGTATTACAAAATAAAGACAGGCATCTCAAATAAAGACAGAAAAAAAAAAGGGACAATAGTTACCCCAGCTCCCCAGAGCTGGCTGGCTGGCTGTGGTGGGCTTTGTGTGTGTGTGTGTGTGTGTGTGTGTGTGCGTGCGCGTGTGTGTGTGTGTGTGTGTGTGTGTGTGTGTGCGCGCGCGCGCGCACTCCACAGCAGAGGCAGAACATAGAAGTTACATATTAGGCCTGTTGTATGCCACAGGGGCAGTTTTGGCCTGCTTCACAACCTCTGCAGGAGGTTTGTATCTGAAGCAGGGTTCAAGGATGCTCATTTTCATGGTCATAATTGACGATGGGGTGCCTTCAAGGTTTCTGGTGTCAGTCTTGTTTAGGCCAATCACTGAAAAAGTTTGCTCAGCATTCGCATTTGAGTGAGGCATGCTCAACACAATCTGGGCCAATTTGAATAATTTGGGGAATATGAAAGTGCCACTTCGATTCTTAAGATTTCCAAGACACACCCAGGGCTAGGCTCTACCCCCCAAGAATATCCACAAGATATACAATAACCAAACGTCCCACCAATATTTATACCACTTGCTTACTCTCTATATGTCATTCATGGTTTTATATTTATAATTTTTATTTTACTCTACATTTAATCCTTCATAATTCAGGCATTACAGAACTTTCATGGTCATAAATAAAAAATACGAACTGCAGTTTAATTTCTTTGTTTGTTCTTGAATTGATGTAGAATGGAGCAAAGGCTCCTGGGATTGGGAAATGCGTTTATCCAATAAACAGATGGAGGTCAAGTCTATTTTCTGAAATGTAGGGGGATATATTAGTGGCCCCACGTCGAATGGTATGACCCAAGATACGTCAGACAGAGAAAGCGCGCAAATTCGACGGTACCGCCTTGTCATTTGTTTACCCAGGTGACATGGCAACACCATTGCTACCTCTCATTGGCTGAATCTTTGAGAACGTTGTAGACTCAATCGATATAAGGTCACGGGGAGACGAAGCTCTGATCGTTTGTATATTTTATTTATGTGACCATATTTTTGTTTTATGTTAAAAAAAAAAAGAATCAAAGAACCAGTTCTTCTTGTTTTAGGGAACAAGTTCTTGTCGTTCACGTTCGGGATTCGTTCGTTGTGAACGAATCGGTCGCGACCGACCCATCCCCAAACGCGCATCAGTGGGCTCCGTCTCCGGCTCTGAACTCTCTCTGACCTTTTCAAACGCAACTTAGTATCAGGTGCGTGTTTTTCAGCGAATCAACGATCACAGAATACTGCCGTGATCACGTTGTAGGTAGGTAGATGTTACAGCTGTTAGTCTGCTCCCGCAGAAAATGAACGGGAGGATTTTTTATTTTGGCGTGACATTTCTTGCGTGTGCGTGACAGCGTGAGATTGATGGTGAAAGCGTGAGAGGCAACCCTGCCTTGAGGTACTGACAGTGTTGCATCATCTCCTTCACCAAGATCTCCTTTTCCTCTGCCAGTCTTGAAGCAACCATATTCTGGTCAAATAGCTTCTTCTTGGTCAGGATGTCAACGCTGCCTGTGAAGCAATGAAAACATTAAACATTGATGAACATAGTTGATGATCATTTGTAAATGCATACTAAAAAATAATAATTGATAAAAAACCTTTGTTCCTGCTCCTGCCATGGCCAAATCATGCGCTCATCAGCCTTGCTTGAGAGGTTTTGCACAACAGAGCTGGTATCCACCAGGTCCACATCAGGCTTTTGGTTGTACCTAACGATCTCCTCTAGCAACCGTTTCTTCTCCTGGGCTATCTTCTGGGTTATTTTCTGACGTCTTTTGTTGCGATCTGTATTAGGACTAAAAAATGTAGCATTAAAAAAGAGCTATAATAGCATTTAATGAACAGAACCAGTTAAAGTTCCATCTTTATCTGTTGTTTACACTTGACATACCATTATGTATGTAGAGGAAGTGCTTCTTGTGCCGTATGCTCACGCAGAGCGATTCGATAGAGATCTGCAGACCCCGTACAGCATCAACTCTAGCAGCTCTAGCTTTCTTCCTAAATGAAAGATAAAAAAAAAAAGCAATGTTTCAAACCCACCTAAATTATACAATGCAAAGAGTACGTTGACAGGCATATTTTGGGTCAATGTCTAATTAAGACAGGAATTTGTCTCGTGTATGATTGGTCTTACTTTTTTTGCTAGCTCAAATTATATTTTAATATTTCTGAAAGAAATAATATTTTTCTAAATTGTCAAAATACCAATCGAAGAACTCAGAGAAATATTGCACATCCCCTTACCATTTTAACATTATTGTAAGCTACAACTACATGTATTGCTACCAAATAACTATAACAGTGTTCATGTATTAAAAAAATCTTTCTCACCGCTACTGGCTCACTGCTTGACATCAGCAACCCACTGTTTTAGCACGCCATCACAGCAATGCATCTGGTCCTGCAGCATCTTCAGGTTCTAACAAACTTCCCAGGTCTTTTCCACTGTCTGCAAAAAAGCATACAGAATGTTTTTTTTAATCAAAAGGATTTGGAGTTGAATCATCATTCTGCTAAATGTAATAAACAGAAAACAAAGAGTGTATATTCTCTGTTTGAGAAAATCAAATTACAAATTCATAGCAGCAGTCCAGCACAACTACAATAACAACATGGGGTAACAGTGGGATGAATTTGGGTGGACATTTAGTTGAAATTCAGTGCTCACAGTTGTTAATCCTTTTGCAAAACATGAACATACCTTTTTAAATCTGGAAGACAAGGCAATGTGAAGGCCATCCTCTTTGCGCTGATTCCACCCCATGGCATGGACAGTAGGCATGTCAATTCTTGCTATAAAGAAATTGTTCTTTATAGCAAGAAATCAAAATCTGTAAAATGTTAAATGTCTAAAACTTGCAAACTAACATGGGATTAAACAATCTTACAAACCTGACTTGGTCATATACTTGGTGGTCCGGGCACATCTTGAGAGAAAGCTGTTGACCTGCTCAACTTCTTCACCAAGAGTGATGCCAACACCCTCCTGGTTTCTTGCACTCCAAAGAATCCATGGGAAACAGTAGTTTGGTTTAACAGTGGTAATACCAAGGTGATACATTTTGATGACTTAACCATGAGTTGAAAACTGTATAGGACAGCAAATATGGGTTGAAACACACTCCGGTGTTGTGGTTTTGGTCAGATGATACATTTGGGTTGTAGTTATTGTCAACAATTGTGGAATTTTACTGTTTTGCTACATCATACTCTACAATGTTATGGTCAATTACTTAAAAGCTTCACCTCGCATTTGGTATTGTGGGCTTTGGCGTGCATCACAGACAGGCAATGTCTCATTTCCTGAAGAGGTTTGAAATGAGTCGGGGCCTCTGACACCTTATCCATGTAAGGCACGTATTGGCAGGTCACGTCCATGGCCAAAAAGTTTGCGCTCTGGAACTCTTTTAGAGAAACATTGGATACGCAAAGAAAAAGGAGGGCTTTAGAAAACATATTTTGGAAGGAATCCATGCCGACACACCGCTACTTCTACGCCTTCTTCATCGAACTTGTTGCACTGTCTAGATGTCTCTCTTGCTGCTGACCAGTGGTTTTCTCCACACATTGCTCTTCCTGTAGTCTACAAAAGTGAACCATTGGAACATATCAGTAGTTAAGTAATATACACTATATAGCAGGACTGCAAAGTCAAACACACCAACTATCGCAGTCAAGATTTTGTCTCGGATTGTATGACCCAATTTCCCCAATCTTACTCTATGAAGGATAACAACAATGTTATTTATTTTAGCCATAAAACTAAAGATACATATTGCTCAGCTTGATTTCAAACTTACACTCTTGACAGCCCCCTGGACCTCCTCAACAAAAGTAGACACTTCAGAGTCTTCGGCTAAAAACACACCATCGAAGAACCCAGGCTCTTCCCCCCTACAAGAAAAAAATATTATGGATGATGACTGATTTTAAGATGTTTTATATAATAAGATTTGTATTTATGCAGCACTTTTCAAAACAAGGTTTTGCAAGCATACAGATAAATAACAAATTCAAATAACAAAATAAGATCTGCACTATAATGGTATATAGCCAGGGACATTTTTTAATGTTTTATTAACATGCATAAAACTTACTGGTTTGTTTTTTGGAACCTGTAGAGTTTCCTGTTGCCATTAACTGAAACAGCAACCATTTCAGGGTAACAGGCTGGACAGTTGAATGGATCCTTCCCCAGAAGTTTGCTTTCTTCTGACTTGCAGTACAGGTATTGCAGGAAGTTCCTCTGAAAAGCGTCTGCATTCACGTTTCCGGTCTGACATGAACAAATCATAGTACAGATTTCAATGACAACAATCTGTTTGACCATCAAGTTACAGCCATTTGTGGACCCTGGACTTCATATGTGCATAAACTGAATCTATACCCAACTAAATCCCTCCTTTGGCCATACTTCCCACCCTTAATGATTGTAATTACAATTATAAAAGCGTCTGTTTTTAGCTTCAAATTTTGACTCACTCGTCCAAACTGCTTGGTTCTATGGTCCAACATTGCAGTGAAGACCTGCATAGACATTCCTAGAGATGCAGTCTTCATTGCCTCAAATTAACTGAACAGATCCTAGTGGAACAGGGTCTGTGCTTGCATAGTAGCGGGCCACTACCCACTCCTAACAAAGTCAGAGACCTCTGGACCCCACTGCTTGCTGCAATGTCGGCATGTTAGTGCTGGAACACTTAAATCATACCGTTTCCACTTGACATTGTACTGGGGGAAAAAAGGTATGAGTTAGTTCTATGTCGAATAGGCTTCGCCTTTTAAGGCTATCGCTATTTGGTTTTCCCTAGGCGCGAGCCGTAGCACTGAAAACTTTTTAATCCCCGCCCACCAACAGTGTGGGCCTCAATCAAGTCTGCAGGGCCTCAATCACGTCCGCAGTTTGCAGATACAAGCGGGCGCCAGCGGACGTTCTGTTCCCATTTTCTTCAGGACGATCCTGTAGCATAACTAGATGGATACCATGGACTCCAAGACGATCCACACCTGCAAGACGTGTAACACGGGTTACATCATGCCTCATGACGGCCATGAAGTGTGCGAGGGCTGCCTGGCACATAAACATGCCCTCTTGTCGCTCTCGCCGCTCTGCCTGTGTCAGCATTGCGCTGCCGGTGGACTACCGACAGCGCAGAGCTGACACTGCCGGCGTCATCGCTGAAGGTGCTGACGACTTTAATGCCCCGCTCGACGATGCCCCCTCCCTCCTTGCGAACTCGAAGTCGGACGACCCCGACCGCGGCGAGGAGGGGGCGTCTCCCCCGGCTTCCCCTCTCTGAATGGAGAGGTAGGAGCCCGGGGCAGCAGCATTGCCCGTCTCTGCCACCACCTCACTTCCAGTGGTTGGAGCTTTGGTTGCAGAGCTTCTGGGCATTATCGTCAGGGCAGTCGCAAACCTTGGCCTTGTTGTGCCCATGCCTCAGGCCCCCCAACGCCCGGACCAGCTGCATGGAATCTGGGGGCTCGAGGCCGCGACACGCCCCACCCGTCTCGACCCGATCTGGCCGATGTTTCCCGCCATCAGACCGTACTTCAGTGGGGCTGCGGCGGAGCCCGGGAAGCTCGGAGCCCCGGTAAAAACATTCATCCAGGTCACGAAGACGGAGGGTCTGACAGACCGGGGCTACAGGGCGGTACTGCCGCTGGATCCCGCTCTGTGCGCTGTCTTCGGAGTGAAGCCGGGGCTTGGCGGCCGCTGCCTCACTCCCAAAGACCAGCTGACGGCCAAGCTTACGGGCAGGGCGCATCAGTTTATGATGCAGCAAGAGGCTGTTATGAATAACATCGCCCTGCTTGCACATGACATCTCAACCATGGCAGCTGACCCTCATCGTCTGGCCGGGCCGTCGACGTGGCGAAAACTGCCGGTGTCATCCTCTGCCTCTGCTCCACCGGTTCGGCGGAATGGCAGCACCTCATACAGAGGAACCTGTGGCTGTAGCAGACCCCGGGCATCCCTGAGCCGATGAGGCGACAGTTGCTGACGCTGATGGGGCAGCCCGTCCGGGGCAGCCCGATGGGGCAGCCCGGACGGGCTGTTCGGGACCCGCCTGTCATCTATGGTGGACGAAATGCAGGTTGCTTCCGAGGAGGCAGAGAAATTCCGGAGACACGTCTCCCGTCCTCCGCTTCAACCCCGGCAGCAGCGCTCCGCCCCGGGTTCCCGTCGCCGCCATAGGCCCCCGACAGCCACTGTCACGGTGCCGCCGGCAGCTCCTTTTCCTGGCCCCCCAGCTTACCAGCCTCACCCGGCTTAAAAGCCCCGCCCGCCTCCATCCTATAATGTCTCGCTGCAGCCTGTAGGACATGGACATCCAACGTCCAAGTGCTGTCACGTGACGACAGCCTTTTAAGTGGTCGGCCTCATTGACCTTTAAATAGCTGAAGAAAAGCTGTTTATTGGGAGCAGAACGTCCGCCGGCGCCCGCTTATATCTGTCAGTGCCACGGCTCGCGCCTAGGGAAAACCCAATAGCGATAGCATTAAAAGGCTGCGCCTATACACTTAGAATCTAGAGTTACAATACGGAACTAACGGTGTCATCAGTAGAGGTGAGGGGTGGCCGTTGTCCCATGGGGGCGTCGACAATGAATTCCTGTAGGCGTGGTGGTTGAAGTGGACATTGTCGCTCGACTCGGACCTCTGAATGAACTGCAATGCCCGACTTCGTGCACAGGGCCTGCGCTTTTTCCAACAACTCTCCCCATGAGTTGTCATTCCGCTTTTCTTCCAGGGAAGAGATAAGTTACTCAATCAGACTCAATGCAGACGCTAGGTCCAAATCCGGGGCCTGCAAAAAATCGGAAAGGAACATTGTAGTGCGGAACAAATCCTCAAAAAAAAATGAGCTGCAGAGCAAACTCCTCATCCAGCTGAGCCTCCGTTCTTCTCTTAGCCCATGGCAGCTTGATCACATCGGTCACTGTACTGAGGATCGCGGGCAGTGATTTCTTTATGGCGCACAGTGCAATATATTGGCAAGCCCACCGGGTGTCCGAAAGTGATTTCAATTCAACCAGTTTTTCTGTCGGTTCGAGTTCAACTTGCTTCTTGGGAAAAATGCTGTGCGCCACAGAGTCAGAAAAAAAATGAAGGAGCATCTGCACAACCAGAAAAAACTCCCCTGCTGGTTCGACATTGCTGACACAGTCCACTAAAACTAAGTTCAGCCAATGGGCATGGCAGTGAACATATACAGCCTGAGGCACCTCTCTCCGAAACCTCATAACAACCTCATATAAAGAAATGAGAAAAACTTCTAACAAACCTGAACCACTGAGTAATCCAAGTGCAAACTTAGTCCTCGCATTAGGCGCCATCTACTTCTTGGATGTCCCAAAGGACATGAGTGGCAATGCTGGAAATGCTTCCATCACTGCCTTCGCCATCTACTTCAACACACAGAATGAACCTTGTAATCTTTGAAACATTGTTTTTAAACAGAAATGCAATAATGTGTCAACAATCCTCCCTCACTTCAATCACATTAACATCAATCAAAAAATCATACATTTTAGTGTGAATTCACTATTTGGACATCAATTAGTTGTTTTAGTTTTTATCATGCACAACAATTGTTTGTTGTCATAACTGTAATTTATGGAATATTTGTCTTCTTATTTGACTTTAAATTATGTACTGAATATATTTTTTGAGAACTCAATGTTTGCTGTATTGTTTATTTATTCATATTTTGAACATTGAATCAAGACACTGACTTCCCCACTGAACATCTGACATGTAAGGTATCAAACGCAGTGTAATTTTGGGCATGCAGTGAAAGAACAATGCAACATTGTTCCTATCACCCATGGAAACCATGGACGTCCTGTCAATCACCAACTCAGAAGAGCATCAATTCTCTTTATTATGTATCATTCATCCATTAGGATATGTCGTAGTGACTTTACCCTTTGAATATAGAAAAAAATGTATAGGTTACTTCAATTGCTTAAACTATTTAGCCAGTCTTCTAAAGACTTTTGCCATCAGTCTTTCATTTCTGGTGATGATTGTTATCTACCCCTTTTCAGATAAACCATGTTTTTTCTACTTACTTTGATAGATATATATAGGGATCGAAATTCAGATCAAACATGTGTTCATTACCATGGTGACGATGACCCCACAACTACTCCTGTCCTGTTGAACAGGGTGGGGCATGGTGGCTCCTCTACACTTTATAGTCCCCCAGTCATTTTTTGCGTGGCAGATTTTTCTCATCTTCAGGAATTCCCTTTGGAAAACACATGGAGGTATCAAACCACATGCAATAACAATCTCAATGTCAGGTTTAAATAATAATAATGACCTTCCAATCAGTAAAGCTCTAGGACCACAAAGCCAAATTACCTATTTAATATACAGCTTTTTGGGATCTCTGACTTATTCTGTTATTTGCAACATTTTGACAAAAAAGGTGCATGATATCATACCAGATGCTATTGTCATCTTTCAAATTGTGTTAATTATTTTACACTGATTTCTTCAGGCAAATCTACTAAAATGTAAAATCAAACTTAAAATCAGACCTACCCTATTCTTTTTGCAGCCTTTTCGGACTCTGCTTGCTCGGCTTTATTCTCCATTGGATTCACCAAAAAGACTGAGCATGTGGCAGGGATTATGTACTAAAAATAGAATTGTTATTTAAAACTTTATCACATACAGTAATGTTACGGCTGCCGTCTAATGTGTATGTGATGTTAAATGATTCTGTATGCAAATCCAGCTGGGTCATTCCCTTCCGATGATTGGTCCCCTCCCTACTTCCTGGATTCCATCGAAGCTACCAATCGGGAGTCTCCAATCAAGCCAGCTGCATATAAATAGCGTGTGTGTCCACAGTTCGGGGTGGCTGTGAACCAGTGATCAGTCCGCCTCTTTGTTGGTGCCTACCATTTGTGGTGGCTTAGGGAATTGGAGTTTTGATGTCGTTGTATTGCCTGGCTGTGATTGAGTGGTTTCAGCCAGTGTCTTTTGTTAACCTTGTGTAGTTTTCTTTTGTTGTAATTCTGTGTGCATGTGCACTCTTTTCAGTTGATTAAACCCCCGATTTTGACCTGAATCTGTCCATGGTCTCCCATCCATTTCATTTAACATCCCAATCACGTGTTGCGGCTCTTAAAACGAGCCGGGGCGTAACATAAATGGGGGCTCGTCCGGGATCTTGAATGAAAACCATCTGAGAACCATGGCAGAAAAGTTTAATTTCGATACATTTGTTGAACATCCTACTGTTGTACAAGTGTATAATTGTAGGAAGGATGATTTAGTGGAGATAGCTATCCACTTCAACATTCCCCTTATCAGGTCCATGCTAAAAAAAAGAAATCAGAGAACGAGGGATTGGTGGAACAGGGTGTGATTACTATGACTGAGCAGTTGGAGTCCATGTCTCTTCCCAGTGCCTCAGCAGAAGCAACGACTGATCCAAGTGCTGAGACGCCCTCAGACTCGGGGAAAGCCTACCAGGCAGGTGAGTGAGGGAAGACCCCGTTTACTATGCCTAAGTATGATCTTTCCCCACCGAGCGGTACTGGCACTGGCAATACTGGGGCACGGTTTAAAGTCCGTCTGGCTAGGCTGCAACTGGAAGCTCATGAGCGGGAGATGCAAGCCCAGCTCCAGTTCAGGTTGGAGATAAGAAAAGCTGAAATTCAGGCTGAGACGGCAGTGAGACTGAAACAGCTCGAGCTTGAGGCTTCTGAAACAGGACGGAGTGCTCCTAGGGGCTCAGGTATGTCACCACCTCCACCAGCTCACCTTAAGTGGTGTTTGACATTAGTAAGCATGTGGCTTTAGTACCTGTATTTCGGGATAGTGAAGTTGACTCCTATTTCAATGTGTTTGAGAGAATAGCTGCTGCTTTACAATGGCCACCTGAAATATGGACGCTTCTGCTTCAGTGTAAAATGCATGGTAAAGCTCAGGATGCTATGGGCGCACTCCCTGTTGAAGATAGCTTAAATTATGAAACTGTTAAGATGGCTATCCTATGAGCATACGAACTTGTCCCTGAAGCATACCGACAGAAGTTCCGAGGTCACAAGAAAACTTCTGCTCAGACCTATATTGAGTTTGCCCGTGAGAAGGGAACGCTATTTGATAAATGGTGTGCAACATGTAAAGTTAGTGATTTCAATGCGTTGAGAGAGCTGATCCTGTTAGAGGACTTTAAGCGTTGTTTGTCTGAGCGTATTGTTGTGTACCTGAATGAGCAGTAAGCAGGAGTACTTTCTGCTGCCGCTGTACTGGCTGATGAGTATGTGTTAACTCATAAATTTGCTTTTTCTCCAGTCTCTGCTGTTTCACGTCCCCCTCCACCAGATAATCTAACCCTCGTGGGTCGCAAGAGGAAAGGGAATGTTATTACTGCCATCAGGTTGGCCATGTCATTGCAAATTGCTTGACACTGAAACGCAGAGAGCAGCCCTCGCGCTCCTTTCAAGCAAAAGGGGTAGGACTGATTAAAGCAGATCATGGGGTGAACACTAACTCATCTGATCAGAAAATTGATGACTGTTTTAAGCCATTTGTATTTGATGCATTTGTGTCACTGTCTGGTGAGGCAGCTGATAGACACTCCATACGGATCTTGCGAGATACTGCTTGCTCTCAATCTGTTATTCTGGCATCAGCGCTGCCTTTTTCTGTTAACTCTGCTTGCCATTACCAATCAGTTCTTAGAGGGGTTGAAATGGGTTACGTACCTGGGCCAGATAGGCGAACCGAGTGGGTTCGCTGTCGGTCGCGAGTCGGAGCTACGTGGGCTCTTCGTCGTGGCATTTCTCCCTCAGTGGAGGGTTAGTAGTGTTTGTTGCTCCCTCAGTGGAGGGTTAGTGTTGTTTGTTGCCCCCTCAGTGGAGGGTTAGTGTTGTTTGTTTGTTAGGGGTCCAAGCCAACAGGTTGGATCCCTATTGTTTTTGTAAGGATTATTATTCCGACATGCTAATCCTAAAAGTGTGCCCACAGCCCAAACCGTAAATGGTGCCGACACGCCAATTGCATGACTAGATCCAGGTCCCTGAGTTCTAAGCAGACGACCAAATCCAGACACGCCGGCCACTAGGTGGCGCTATACCAAGGACAGACGCGTTTGGGGCTATAACTCCCACACCGAATCTCCCACATTCAAAAACTTGTACGCACAGATTCACTGGAGTCTGCTGCATCTTTTGGCATAGGACGCCCAACTTGTCTCTTCATGTTTGTCAGGACAGTATATCTCCTACTGCACTCTACATATGCCTGCCCAGTGCCATGTCTTCCAAGGTCACCTAAGCATTGAAATAGATTACATTAATTTATTTGCATAAAATTCCTTGCACAAACAGTTTTTCATTTCAAAAGGAGAAAATTTGCTTGTTTATTAATTACCTACCAAGCATTATTGCAGTCCAAAGTCCAGCATATGGAAGTGGGTATTTATTCATATGGCTGAATAAACCTTTGCAGAGGTAGGGGTTTGGCTCTCCATCCAGATCCAGTGAAGCTTTGGAAATGACTTCTTTGCAGTGTTTCCTTGGATTTCCTAAAGTGCATTGTACAATAGTGATTACTAGTGTCTTTGAAAAATTAGTGGTGCACATTTTGAGATAAAACTGACCCAATGTCTAACCTTAATGATACAAAAAAATAAGATTGAAATGATTGATAAGAAGTTATTAATATCACCCCCTTATTCTTGAGCATGTCTCAGTCCCTTGAAACAGATCAGAAATTCTAAACCAATACATTCTTGGGGTCACCTTTACTTTACTTCATGGCACTTCTTTTCGTATCTCATAATCTATTTTGTTGCTTGTGTTATTTCCCACAAGTGTATATTGCTTTGATGAAAGCCTCTGTTCCGTCTTAACCAAAATAATTACATACCTTCAAATCCTCTGCATTAATCTCCGACTTCACTTTCTCCTCTTTTGGAATTCCTTTGTTTTTTAGCCAGGACTGCAGGTTTAGGAAGTCTTTCTGAACATTGGCCCCACTGGATGGACTCGAATACACAACTGCTGCACTTTCCAACATGTCACCCAGGTCACACAAAGACTTAGCTGTTGTCAGCAGACCAAAAGTGTGCATGGCCAGATGATAGTGTTTTGGTGCACTGTTGGATGTAAAAAAATAAATAAGTTGAATGAATGATATGCAGGTCTAGTGGACATTTACTGAGAACAACATTTGTTTCTCTTGCACAGTTGAGGTTAGGAAATCCCAAGGCCACTCTGCTAAGAGCGTTCTAATGTGTGATCATTAGGAAGAGCAGATCTCACCATTGTACTTTTAAAAAGTAGAAAACGTTTTTGGATATTTTGTTATTTTAAATACTTTGGGTCTTAAATGATTATGTTAAGAGAGTATTAGAAACTAATTTAACTCGCCGTTGTGTTTCCCCTGTGCATTAAAAGGCTGATGCATAGTATTTTACATCTGAGACCTTCCGCTTTCACAAAAAATATAAGGTTTTCCAAATTTACTCTGAGTTAATGTAGTTAAAAAACTAGGTGATGCTTACTACTTTCGACACGTCTTTGGCATTCTTCATCACATGACTGAGACAGCGATGGAGAACAGGCAACCCAAAGTCCTTCTTGGTTGCTGTTCCACTGGCTATCCTGTAGTAGGCGTCGATGGTGTCATGCAGATTTTTTCGGGCAAAAGTCAAACAAATTGCCCGCATTAGAACCATTGACCCATCGCACATGATGAATATGGGTGCTTGAATGCCTCTGGGTCCATAAGCCCTTGTGACATCTGGTTGAAAGGCCTCTAGGAAATAAGTCACTGAGGCGGTAGTGTGGTCACAGGTCAGGTAAGTCGCAACTGGAAGTGGAGATTCTTTTTGGGGATTTCTGACCACCAGTTCATATGCATAGAATGGAGGCGAGTCCTTTTCTTTCTTCGAGATGCTACCTGTAGCATCAAGATAAAGGATGTCCTCCCGGCAGCGCTCCTGATCAATTTCAATGCTCCTTTGGGACCACAGGAGGACCCCTATCAGATGAAGAAGTACTTTTTGTAGTACTTCATCTGCAGCATGGGTTCTATTTTTAACTATTGCCTGGAGACTTAAAATCTCATTTTTGTGCAGGCGACTTTTCTTTCTTAACTCCCATGAAATGTTTTTCAAAACATTGGGGGTTGGAGCCTCATCCCTGCAGCCAGAAGCCAGTACGTCCTCCTTTAAAGGGCCTATTTTCTCCAGATACATTGCTCGGGCAACTGTGTCTGCAAATTTTCCCCTAGGACTTTTCTTTCTTCTGCCCTGACAGGTCTTCTCTTTATTTCCATTTTGTTGTGGACACACATCCCCCCCTGAAAGTCCACTGTGGCTTTTAAGTCCTCCTCACTCTCTAAAGTTACTGTCACAGTGACCGGGCAGTCTTCAAAACCGCAATATCCCAGACAGCTCAATTCTGGGCTGTGTTTTTGGGAGCCGGAAACTAAAGGGTGTGCCCTTTGAAATAAATTGAGCAATATGGATATATGCTCCTGAACCCTTTAGAAATTACATTTGTCCATTGAAGACCTTTAAATCTTCTTTGCCGTTTTCTTTTGATTTCATCCCACTCTTTCCGCTCAATATAGGCAAGGAAACTTTATTTATATAGCACTTTTCATACACAAGGCAGAATCAAAGTGCTTCACGTATAAACATTGTCATACAATAAAATAAAATAATAGATAAGTAAAAGAAAACATATGCAAAGAAATGAGTAAAATAGAAAGTTAAAAAGGCATTTTAGTATTAAAATAGAAAATAAAGGCAAAGTTAAAAAACCTTTTAAGAAAGTGCAATGTATTTAAGATTTAGCAGAAAGCAAAAGCAAACATAAGTCTTCAGTCTTGTTTTAAAGGTCCTCAGAGTTGGGGCAAGTCTTAAATCCTCAGGGAGTTTATTCCAGCATACTAAATCCTGCTTTCCCATGTTTCGTGTTTACTCTGGGGATAATTAACAGATTGGTCTCAGAGGATCTTAGTGATCTAGAAGGCTTATGTAGTGGAAGCATATCAGTTAAATATTTTGGGCCTAAACCATGAAGGGATTTATAGGTTAGCAACATGATTTTAAATTAAATTCTCTGACCTACAGGAAGCCAATGTAACGATTTAAGAATTGGTCTAATATGTTCCAATTTTTTGGTCTTTGTTAGAACTCTAACATCAGCATTCTGAACAAGCTGAAGCTTCCTCAGAGTTTGTTTTGGGAGACCTGTAAGGAGACCATTGCAGTAATCAAGCTTAGTAATGATTAAGGCATGTACAAGTTTTGTAAGTCTTCGGTGGACATGAGCACTCCAAGTCTTTCTACATTTTGAAGGTGGTAATATGCAGATTTTGTGACTGATCTGACGTGACTGTCGAAAAGTAAATCTGAATCCATGATAACCCCTAGATTTCTAGCTTTGATTGAGGTTTTCAGGGACAGAGAGTGAAGGTGTTTGGTTACTTTAAGCCTTTCCGTTTTAGAACCAAATACAATTATCTCTGCTTTGTCCTCATTTAGTTGAAGGAAATTTCGGCACATCCATTCTTTCACTTGCACTTGCTCAATGCACTGGCACAGCAGATCTATGGGGCGATAGTCATTTGGTGATAGCGATACATAGATTTGCGTGTCATCAGCATAGCAATGATGGTCAATATCGTTGTTTTGCATGATTTGCCCTAGTGGGAGCATGTAGATGTTGAATAAAGAGGGTCCTAAGATCGAACCTTGTGGGACTCCACATGACACGTTGGTTGATTCTGATACAAAGTCGCCAATGGAAACAAAGTAGTTCCTACTTTGTAGGTAGTACCTGAACCAATTTAAGACTGTGCCTGACAGCCCCACCCAGTTTTCTAACCTGTCCAGAAGTATTGTATGGTCTACAGTGTCAAATGCAGCACTGAGGTCAAGCAGCATTAGTATTGAGGTTTTGCCAGAGTCTGTGTTAAGACGGATGTCGTTTACAACTTTAATAAGGGCGGTCTCTGTGCTGTGCAGGGGTCGAAATCCTGATTGGATGGTGTCATAGCAACCAGTTGATGCCAGGAAGTGATTAAGTTGCTGGAGGACAACTTTCTCAATGATTTTACTTATGAAGGGTAGATTTGATATTGGTCTGTAGTTGTTAATAATAGAGGCATCTAGGCTCCGCTTTTTTAAAAGGGGTTTAATAACTGCAGTTTTCAAAGCGTTTGGGAAATTGCCTGACTGGAGAGAGTTGTTAAAGGTCCCATGACATGCTATTTTATGTATTCTTTAATATAGGTATTAGTGGGCAACTAACACAGTATTCAAAGACGTTCCCGAAATTCAGCCGTGGTGCAGAGTTACAGCCACTCCGAGCCAGTCGCGCTGTTTTGGTGTCTGTAGCTATAATGCAAATGAGGAGGAGCGAGGCGGGTCAAGGAGGAGGGTGGGGGTGTGGCCCTGAGCAGCTTGCAGCAACGGTACCATGCGCTCTGTTTACAGTGGATGTATGCAATGGCGAGGCGCACACAGCCTTTAGCCGTGTTCTGTAAATATTCTAGAACACACGGGAGTCCTGGAGCTCTATATCTAAATATTATCATATAGCCTACATAGATATCTATATCATATGTTATGACCCAGGGTCATATGTTGTATTTTTCAGTGTTGGAGTGGATTTCGTCTGTGCTGTGGTTCCTCCCGGCCTGAGGGTGGTGTTACCACCCTTATGCCGCTTTTCCACTGCATGGTACCAGCTCGACACGACTCGACTCGACTTTTTTGCGTTTCCACCGCGAAAACATGGTATCTGGTACCTGAAGTGGATGCCTTTTCTAGTACCGCCTCGCTCTAGGTTCCAAGCGGCTGAGCCGATGCTAAAAGGTGACGTCGGCAGACGGCCGGCCACTGATTGGCCAGAGAGTGTGACGCAGTCACGAGAGCGACATGGCAACCATGCTGGTAACAGCCATAGCAGCGCCGCGGCCAACATATTCCACTTCTTCAACTTCTTCAACATGCCAGCTAATAATAGTAATGTTATCGATGTCCTCCATTGTTGTTATGTGGGTTCTCTCCATGTGTGGGTTGCGTAGGTGTTGTTTGCGTCGCGTACAAAAATACGTCACGGCCCTTACGCGCAGCCGACCCCGCCCACGTCCAGGAGGTACTATTTGCGGTGGAAAACGACCCGTGCTGCTGCCGTGTCGAGTCGTGTCGAGTCGTGTCGTGTCGAGTCGAGCTACATGTGCGGTGGAAAAGCGGCATTAAGGCCGATTTATGCTCCGTTACGTAAGCGTAAGCGCAAGCGCAAGAGGCCCTTGCGCGCCCTTGCGCACCCCTTGCGCGACTTCTCACGTCTTGCGTGCGTCGGGCGATTTTTCTAGACTTGCGTCATTTTTTACGTAAGCTTTTACGCGAGCCGCGCAGCCTGCAACTCCTGTCTGGAGTATCACATTTCCTGTTTTCATACCGCCATTTTTAAAAGCCAGAAGGCAAGGACGATTTTCCATTTCCGACATCAAGATGAATCGACAGCAAGAGCTCTTGAGCGAGGCAGTTCGTCAATACGAGCACTTGTACAACCCATCGCTGGTGGGCTACAAAGACACACAGAAGTGCTCGAATTCGTGGGATGAGATAGCATCCAACATGGGCATGCCGGTCGGAGTGTGTGTCAACAAGTGGAAAAGCATACGGGACAAATATGTCCGAGAGAAGAAGGCGATGCAAAGCAGAAGTGGCGATGCTGGGGGGAAAGGGGGTTTCTCCCTGGTTTATATCGCTGTCGTGGTTGGGGGTGCACATAAAACACCGGGCGACCTGCTCAAACTACGACAAGGTAAATATGAAGGTCTTGTTGTTTTGACAGCCGTGCTAGTATGCTAGCAGTGTAATCAGGGTGGGATAGTTCAGTTGGAGTATGCTTTCAACATATTGCAAATGTTGAAAGCAAACGTTAGTCAGGTCATAGACTCTAAATTCATGGACACAGAGCAACTGTCTCAAACTGTCTATCTCAAAGTGCCCACAGTGTTAATGGTATAAATGTAGTATTTGTACTATGTATGTCCTTTTACCATTGTATACCAACTAATACTTTCCTATATTATCATGAACAGCCCTATTATCTATTATCATGAAAAGCCCTCAACTGCCAGCAATGCGTCATCGCCATCCACCTCGTCACCTGCAAACTTCCAGCCATCCATCTCATCACAGGCAGCCTCCCTCCAGCCATCCATCTCATCACAGGCAGCCTCCCTCCAGCCATCCATCTCATCACAGGCAGCCTCCCTCCAGCCATCCATCTCATCACAGGCAGCCTCCCTCCAGCCATCCATCTCATCACAGGCAGCCTCCCTCCAGCCATCCATCTCATCACAGGCAGCCTCCCTCCAGCCATCCACCTCGTCCTCATCGGAAACCTCCCTTGAGCCATCCTCGCCAGAGGCCTTCTTTGAGCATGGCTTAAAGTTCTCCGTCGCTACGACGGATTTCCGTCATTTGGAGTTCACAGAGGCCACTTCACATCTCCGATAACGTCGGGACAAATTTACAAACAGGCGTCATTTGGATAAACTAATCGCATATTAAGGATCTAAATAGGTACTTTCTCGCATAAAAAAATATTAAAACTTAAGAAAGTGATGTATTAACAGCACTGAAGCGAGAATTAAAACAGCTTTTAGCAGCTTTACCGCTACCGCTGCCGTGAAATGCATTCTGGGAAACTTGCATACTGTGTACTGCGGTGCAGTCGGTCTATACTGCATACTGAATCCCACATTCAGTATGCAGTATACAGTACATACCGCGCAGTATGTAGTCGGCAGTACGGTAGTATGCAGTTTCGAACATGGACATAATACACGCGTGTATTATGTCGTCATACGTCAACGCCGGTAAAATTGTCAAATTATATAGTGAGTATTTAAAAGGTCTACCGTTAAAATTGACTGAAAACACAAGCATTTTAATGTACATCCCGATTATATATTAAATATATTATATACAAATGTATATATATACACACCATTTTCACGCCACATCTTACGTCTCTTTGTTGTGTTAGTGTTGAGTGTCAGAGCGAAAGTTAAGCTAATATGAACTCCCTTATAATGATTGACGGCTCTGATGTATCGGATATTGATAAAACACAAAAAAATAAATGGAGATGGGCATGGCTGACGGAAACGGGGAACGATGGCAAGCCTTTTTTAGAGAGTGAAATATGAGACGAGCTTTGCAAAAAAAAAATCTTAGTCTAATTGAAAAGACAACAAAAAAATTGCAATAGATGCAAAAGAACAGCTGTTTAAAATCCTCCTCCTGTGAAACAGTATTGGTCGAGCATTTAAACGTGATGGCTGCATTTGGTGCTGACGTCTTATACATTTGTATTTCTTAAGCAGGTGTCAATTAACCTAACCTGGAACATGTTTCACACACTGCACGTGACTTGGCTGTAGCGCGAATAAAATTTCAGTCAGAAGATTTTTTTTCACTTTAATCCCTGTCTTTGAGGCAACAGCTCTTCCCCGGCCCAATTTGCCAGCATTCAGCCCATCCACCCCTTCAGCCTCCATGATGTCACCATCTCCTCCTTCCCACACAGGAAGGAAGAGGAAAAGAAGGGGGCAGCTGGATGACTTCATGAGTGAAAGGGTGGCAGATTTGGAGGAGTGGAGGCAGACTGTTCTGTCACTTGAGAGCATGGTTGCCCCTGATGACTATGCAAGATTTGGCCAGGTTGTGGGGGACCTGGCGAGGACTGCATTACAGGAGAGTAGGCACCCTTTAATGATGAGGATTTTGCAATGTTTGATTTCGGCACAGGGCGTAGAAAACTTAAGAGAATGCCCCTAAGCACTATGTAAATATTTGTTTTATTCATAATTGGTTTGTGTTTTGTTTTGTTCTCTTCTATTGTTTGGATTTTGCATGTTTATTTTATTATTTATAGTTATTGTGAATTTTGTACAGCACTGTTCTTATACTTTTGTTCTCTTTTGTTTGGATTTTGCTCATTGTATTTTTATTATTCATATTTTGTACTTACTGTTCTTGTACTTTGCACTATATCTTATTTTACACTTGTATAAATAAATTGGCAAATAAGTAATGAAACAGTTTATTGCATCAATTCGTCTCACACCCACAGCAGCTCTAAAGCTGTTATACATTCTTTGCCCTTTGTCACTTGTTCTCTAGTATAGGTTCCGTACCTTGTTTGTATGGAAAGCAAAGACAATGTTTCAGCAAACAGGCTTTTGAAAGAGGATTTAGCAACACTTCTAGGTAAGGTCATCTGGGGGCCAAGTGTGCCACGTGACTGTCATTTTGACACCGCTCCTGGTCCCATAAAGAATTCTGCCAATACATCTTGTACACCTGCAGCAGCTCAAAAGCTGTTCATACATTCTTTGTGACTAGTTCTCTAGTATAGGTTCTGAACCTTCTTTGTGTGCAAAGCAAAGACATAATGAAACAGCAAATAGGCTTTTGAAAGAGTGTGGAATTATTATATCAGCAGAACGGATCAACACTTCTAGGTCATCTGGGGGCCAAGTGTGCCACGTGTCACTATGGCATTCTGCCATGACACCGCTCCTGGTCCCATAAAGAACCCTGCCAATGCATCTCGCACACCTGCAGCAGCTCTGGTGGCACGGCTCCTAGTCATCTGTGATGGATGGACTGCTTGGAGATTGGAGTCACCACCCACCACTCTGCGCCACTCACCAGGCTGTTGGGAGCCTCCTGCGGGTGCATCAATGAAATTGGGAGGAATGTAGCGGCTGACAGGGTCGTTAGCCTCATCGGTGTCGACCAGGTAGTTGTGAAGGACAACGCATGCCTTCACCACATCCACAGCCTTCTCTGGATGGAACTCAAGTGACCTCCCGAGAATCCTCCACCGTGTAGCCAGGATTCCAAACACATTTTCTATGACCCTCCTGGCTCTGGAGAGTCTGTAGTTAAAAATGCGCTGCTCTCCGCTTAAATGCCCTGATAATGCAACAAAGATACAGTGTTACTGAATAGAACATAACGAAACATCGTGCACCACAATCACAGACCAGATACAAAGCTTTGCCAAATATGTATGCAACGTGCTATGCAATTCATTATTATGATTTGCAACATACCTGGATATGGACGCTGGATGTTGTTATGCAAGGGGAAAGCAGCATCAGCGACAATAAAGTGTGGGGCTTTGGTCGTGGTCCCGGGAAGGAAAGCTGATGGAGGCAGGTTCAACTTGTTTCCCGTCCATAGGCTCCGATGTCCACCATTGTAAAGCGATATCTGGCATCGCAAATTTGCCATCAGCACGAAGGAGTGATTACCTTTATAGTTAAAATAATCACTCCCGGCATGAGGTGGTGCCTTGACATTCACGTGTTTGCCGTCGAGGCTCCCAACGCAGTTCGGAAAGTTCCATAGTTTCCAAAAATCCGCTGCTATGGATGCCCACTGGTCGAAGGAACGGGCAGGTAGTCTGGCTGCAGCGTTTTCCTCAAAGCCTGGCAGACCTCGGATAGAATGAGGCACACTGTGCTGGATCCCAGTTTATAGCTGTCAGCTACAGCCTGTTGTGTTCCACCCGAGGCTAAAATTCGTATCGCCACAGCCAGTCTCTGGGCGACATCAATTGGCGCGCTGTGTGTGCCCTGATGTTGTATGTGCGGCTGCACACGACGAAGCAGCTCATCGAATCGGCCAGCCGACATTCGAAAGTACTTAAAATGGTGCTCTTCATCGATAGCCCTCATAGGTTGGACAAGAATACGATATTCGCCCGTCATTAGTCTTGGTTGATTTAGTGGCCGTACAGACCACCTCCGCCTCCGTCTTCTCTTCTGCTGGTGCCTCAAGATAAGAAGCTGCTCCTCAATGAGTAGCACCTCCAACGCCCTCAACTGTCCTTGGGATAGGATTGTCCGCTCTGCCATAGTTCACTGAATGTGTAGAACATAACTGGGAGGCGGTTTATAAACAGCCGACGACGACGCCCACACACAAATACACCATTCACTTAGGTAGTCTTCGACCAATACCAGGAAAATCTCCTTTTCATGGTTCAATTTGAGAAACGCTGCCGTAGGAGGAAGGAGGGTGGGTGGTTTGATAGAATGGAACCCGGCAGGCTCATATACAAAAGCATTAACGTGAAGGGAAGTTAACTTTGCTGCCAACACATTATGTCGTTTTAAAATGTAGAGAGATATGCACATTTATACAACCCCAATGATCAACAACTTCATCACCCCTGTTCCTCTGTCTGTTGCCATCATTCACTGTGTATGGGGAGAACACGATCTGGCACATAAACAAACCAACGACTCCCACAGACAAAGACGTCATTCTCGAGTTCGTCTTCAACGAAAAACTTTACTCCACATATTACTCCACCTACTGTTCTGGCGGTAAATTGCTTGGCAACACGCGCAACACGCGCAACCTAAAAGGGAGCATGAATTGCTTTGAGTAAATTTTGCGCAACAACGTAACACCAACACTGAAGCATGCAGCCGCCTTTAGGCTCTCTCCCTCTCCAGGTGCTGCTCCTCCCGGCCTGAGGGTGGTGCTACCACCATTGGTGTTTCTCCAGGTGCTGGCTGTCGATTGGTGCAGGGGCTGGAGGAGCTACTATAAATGGCCGCCTCTGGAGACAATCATTCTCCTTCTCTTGACCCTGCTCCCAACTGCACCAGGCTTTATCATGTGGCATTGTATTGTATTGTATTGTGATGTGTTAAAATTTTGGCTGTCCAGGTAATCATAGGGGTGAGTAGCTTGTTTGGTTTATCTTTGTTTTTCTCCTGTTTATCACGTAGGGAGTCAGTAAGAATCCTGTAAACCTTGTTTTCTTTGGTTTGTCGGTTAGGCAAGTTAGTTTTGGGTTAGATTGTTTTTGTTTGTTGTTTTGGCTACACTCTCAAAAATGATGTGTTAAATAATTACACATTTTTTGTGTTATCACAATTTTAACACTTTGTGTTATTTTGTGTTGTTAATGTGTTATATTACTGGAATATACTGCCCAACACAAAATGTGTTAAATTATTGGCCAATCCCTGGTGTCCTGGATGAGCCGTTACCCTGAGAAGAGAAGTTATTTTTCTCAGCACTTCATTTTATCTTGGCGCGCACTTGAAGAAGTTGGAAGGTGGCACTGGCACACAGTGGAAGTAAATGTCTGAATAAAAGGTAAGGTAGACCCATGTCTTCAGACGTATTTGTTATGTTTATTTTAAAGACTGTTGCAACTTGCAATATTGTAAAGGTTAAACGATAATAAACTAAAATAAAGTCCAGCATCGATTGTTAGCCAAGTAGCTCTAGCAGCTAGGTTATTGATAAGCAATCGTTATGCTAGACTAGTCCATGTTAAGTCAACCCTGACCTTACATTAACACACTTTGAAAAACACTGCCATACATGTAGAAACTAAAATATTCTAACGTTACGTCAACTAGTATTACTATGTGGGTAAATCCGCATTTTGGGTAAAGTTTTAGCTATGGACAGCTAACGTTAGCAAGCTGACCACATTGGTATGTATTTTAAGATAGCTAATTCAGCTAGCGAATTCGGTGGAAAGCAGCTAGAATGCTAACGCTAGACGCTATGATTGCTAACATTACAGGCGGGAAACGTTGCTTTGCTCGTGGGAACTGGTATGACCTTGTAACAAGGTATGAATTGCTAGGGCTCAGGATGTCAAAACTACAAACTACTATCTACGTTACACATTACGATAAGTTACAACAATATCTAACGTACTAACTACTATAAATCATGATAACCACCGTTATTGTTTTAATTCACTTAACGTTAATGCATAGATAACGGTGACCGTTTTATTCCGAACAATCGGTGGTTACAAGCTTTAAATGACAGTCATAACAGACATAGAACCTAAGGTCAGGTAACGTGAGTGTAGTCCTGTTTTTTATATGCCGTTATATCGTTATTTCGGCTATTTTATCGCCGATTTGATCGCAAATTGTGTTATTTCCTCCCGCCCCGAGGGTCTCTAGCCCCTATTACAGCCTTTGAAAGACGGGATATTTCGGGGGAGGCGATCGCTCCCTGTTTACATCTGGAACGTTCGCGCGACACTTCCAAAAGGCGGACCTTTATTATTATTTTCTCAAAAGGAGGACAAATGAGTGTCCGGCTTAAGGCTGCGTCTGTAGCTGGACAGGGCATTTAAAAGCCGGACTGTCCGGCCTAAAGCCGGACGAATGGCCACCCTAGCTCCAGGACATAACATTAGAACATGTTCTGTATAATCTACAAGTTAGCGATGTTGAATTAACTCAATGCATTTACCGCGCTGCCAAGGGAAAACACATTTGTATTCCGAACGTGACACTAACGTTAGTGAACACGGTTTGATGAAACGTTATTGCATGCAGTTAGACCCAGTGTTGAACTACATCTATGCATAACGTTATGATTAGCTATCGTTTATAGTTTATAGAGTGTGTAGTTTGCTTTTTTGGGGTGCAGGTTAAGCAATAATGTGACGCATTAATGAAACGGTAATCAATGCTGGCATTTTGATAATAGCCTAAAGTAACATTTAGTTTCTGACCAGTTCGCTAGTCACCAAGATTGTGTGTTCTTATTTTGGAAATGCTGAATAATTTAAAATTTAAACAGTATGGAAGTTGAAATAAGTTATGTGTTCACAATATGGTGTGATATCAAATTTAAAAGAATCTATTTTGTTGCAGCTACAAGGAGACATGGCGATGCCGAAATCGCTTGTTACCATATTTCTGGATGACAAGGAAATCAGCAAAAAAATATTTCAGCTGGAGTCTGTCGAAGAGATAGTAGATGACTGCAAATCGAATGCAACACTACTCCTTAACAGTGAACTCCTTGAATGTGACAGAATTCTCAAATTCTCCCCTGAATTTAATGAATTCATTGATATAGACTGCCATGACTTTGTTCAACACATGGACAAGTTCCAGGTGTTTTTCAAGACACGTGAAGCATCAATGTTGGTATGTATCTTTGCAATGATAATTCTTTAATATAACGAATGAAACAAAGAAACAAGAAAAGTACCACTATGATTTGTATATTCTAAATAACTACTACCGCCTTAGCATAAACACAATGACCAATATATACAAGGGATGTTTGATAATAATAATTTGTCTCTTGTAACATTTTAAGACTGAACACTCGGATGCAGTTGAAATAGTCCCAACAAATCAAATCAGGGTATGTACACCATCTAATGTGATAACATAATATAACGAATTAAACAAAGAAACAAAAGTACCACTATGATTTGAATATTCTAAATAACTACTACCGCTTTAGTATAGACACAATGACCAATACAAGCGATGTTTGATAATAATTGTCTCTTGTAACATTTTAAGACTGAACAGTCGGATGCAGTTGAAACAAATCAAATCAGGGTATGTACACCAACTAATGTGATAACATGAAAAATACTAATTGGAAATAGATATTAATGGGGCTTGCAACTTTGCAAACAAAAGTGTACTTGGAGCTACTAGAATGTACAGTATAGAACAAGAATGGCTGGACAGGACAAAACATGCGATGTGAAGGTCAACACTCAAGTGAACATCTTAGCTATGTAGTAAATAAGCATTACTTGTCATAATTGTGTGACTGGTCTTTGGGAACTACTTCATTCATCCAGTAGTCAACAAATGCATGCAGTGAATACTTTCTGTACTAATGAACACTGAAATCATCAGAAATGGTTCATGTATTATATGGATTTTATTTGTTTGTTTTCTTCCCATCAACAGGATCCCATTGGTGTTGAAACTCTGAGAGCAGTTCTTGTGAGGAAAGGTGCAAGTGTTCTAGCAGATTATGAGGCCTCTGGAACACTTTCAGAGTCTTCAAGGAAACTCCTTGTTAAAATCGCTGTCAGTGAGTTGATTGAGAGGAAGGGATTGTAAGTTAATACACCATTTTACAATTCACTTTAGCTTATAGGTACTTAAAGCGCTTCTTTTAAAATGTTTCAATATTAATACGTCACTTCTATTGTACATTGAAAATATCAACACAATGTATATCAGTAGTTTTGAAAGTAGTGACATAGTTATAGACTGAAAGAAAGCCTGTTTAAAAAGTCTGTAAGATAGCTGTATACTCTTTTAACTTTTAACTTCACTGATTTGAATTATTTGTTTTAATCGACAGTTATCCACAAAGTGAAGACAAATCCAAGTTGGCCAGATCTATGGTAGCACTTTTCCCGTCACTCAAAATCAAGATGGGAGAGGAGAATGAGGGATTTGTAAGTAGCGCTCATTCATTGTTATAACAACTGTTATGCCAGCCGCCAGATACCTTGTCTTAGCTGAATTACTGAAGCTAAGCAGGTGTGGTTCTGGTTAGTACTTGGATGAGAGAGCTCCTTGGAAAACTAGGTTGCCGCTGGAAGTGGTGTTTGTGGGTGGCAAGTAGGTGGCACTCTTCCCTCTGGCCAAAATGATAGATCCCAATGCCCCAGTGCAGTTACGGGGACACTGCACTGTAGGAGATGCCGTCCTTCGGATGAGACGTTAAACCGAGGTCCTGACTCATTGTACTCATTAAAGATCCCATGGCAAAGAGAAGGGGATTCCCCGGTGTCCTGGCTAAATTCCCAACCTGGCTCATTCAATGTGGCCCCCTAATCATTCCCCACTGTAATTGGCTCGTTCACTCCCTCACGCCACCTCAAGCTGGTGTGTGGTGAGCGTTCTGGTGCATAATGGCTGCCGTGCATCACCCAGGTGGGTGCTACACATTGGTGGTGGTTGCTAGTGAGGTCCCCCCTTCCATGTGACGCACTTTGAGTGTCAAGAAAAGCGCTATATAAATGTAATGTGGTGTTATTGTAACAGGGAAAGTTAAAGTACTATAATTCTGTTCACCATGAGTTTTATAACTTAATTTAATTTATTTTAAAAGATTTGAAATTATACAATTAAAGCATATTTACTGCTATTGTACAATATAGATCATTCATACATACTGGTTCAGTGTGGTGAGTTGGTAATCTACTTTAGAGTGAGTGACTCAACTGACAGAAAAAAATTGAAAGCTAGACATAATGACCACTATATCTGCATAGAGATTAAGCATTTAGGGTTTCCTATTATTTGTACACACTTGTATGTATTTTACATACTTTTGAGAATGGAAAACTATTTAAGTTCCTTTTCTTTTCCAGGAACATTTCTGTGACCCCATATCCCACAGTGGATTCCTTGAGATCCGACTCCGAAATCTAAGGAGGAATCTTCAAGATGATCAACGCCGTTATCAGCGCAAGCGTGTCAAGTCCACTGATAACCCTAGAGCGTCCATTAGGGTGGAAATGCCTGCAGAAGGGGATGATTCAGTCAACGAATGGATGACGGTTATAAAAAGAATGAGACCGTGTCAGGAAAACCTCAGCACCATCAAAGAAGCCATGGACAAAACCTATGCTAGCCGAAGGTTGTGGACTGCTGCTAGACATCCAACGTTGGAGGAATTTTTTGCAGAGTTTCCACGCTTTGTGGACATGCCATACATGGTGAGTGCATATTGTGTTGGGACAATGAAAATAATGAAAGTTGGATGAGTTGTCTTTAATCCCTTTGATATCATTCTAATTATTCAAATTACCTATTTGTAATAACAATTGTAAAATGAAGATGAAAATAATGAAAGTTGGATGAATTGTCTTTAACCCATCTGATATTATTATAATTATTCAAATGACTGTATTTTGTCCATTTATGTAGTTTGACACAGAATTTGGAAAGATGTTTCCTGGAAAAGCTGACATGTTCATCCAAAAATGGGAGGGAACCATCATCCCAAAGATACTAAAAATGTCCACAAGTGAACCTGCAGCTGCCTTGACACCAGTTCCTGAGGATGATGGTTGGAGGAATTATCTCTGTTAAGCTTTTGTGCTACAGTGAATGAATGCATTTGATTTTAACAAGAAAGTAAGAGTTTACTAAATTGTGTTTGTTTTTATAGTTTCATGTTACAGAGCTCTTCATAAGCTTGTCCATCTGCTGCCCCCCACTGCATCAGGCAGGGGCAAAGGGAACACCAAATGCAGTGTGAAGTCAGCTTTGGGCTACCTTTTGGATATAAAGCCAGTAGGCCCCTCATATAGTAAATGTTTATTTTGTGTGCTTACAGTACGGAACGCCTATATTGTATGTTTTATGGTGCAATGTTATATCTGGTATAATGTAAAATGAGTATTGTCAATTTGTAAATGGCTTGAAACCCTGCATATGTCTAATGACTTGTTTATGTTCTTGTTCTTTCTTTAAAATAACAGACTGGAACCAGCATTTCCAGTGTGCTGAACAATCCTCCTGATAGACCAGTAGAACATCGCCAGCCCCACTTGGTGTGCATTGGAGATCCCTCCGCCTCCGCCCAATACATCATTGTTGCAGAAAACGACAAACTTGCCATTCCTCTTAAGGATAACGGTTTGACCTGTGCCATTGACAAACTTTTCAAAATGATTTGGGTGTGTAATGTTGCATATCCTGTCCAGCTCACTTCTGTCTTTCATTTCTTTGAGAGTCTTTATGAAGTGCCCCTCTCTGGTGGGAAGAGAGCTAAAGTTGTGGAGCTCATTGCAAAGCTCCAAACTATGACGTAGCCAGTTTTACAAACATGTACTGTTGTCCCAGGTGTAAAATTAAAGTGAAAGATGTAAGAAAACTAATCAATCATCTTAGACATGTGCATGCATTATCTGATGGACAGGATTACACAATTATTTGCGGTCAAAACCTTTGCCAACGGACATACCATAACTTTAATTCATATGCCAGACATCTCAGGAGAGACCATCCTGATACTCAAAGCTTAAATACCAATTTCACTGAGACTTTGCCGGACTTGTCACCACCATCATGCTCTAAAGCTGATGATTGTTCTGAAACTGATATGGACATTTCAGAAGACAGAACTTATAACTATGAAAAGTGCGTGGCAGAATTTGCTGCTAAAATGTACTCATCTTCCAACTGCACTCTTGCTGATGTTCAAAGAAACATGACATGCTCTAAAGAGTTACTCGGCAGGGTATTGGATAGGTTGCAAGAAAAGACTATCTGTACTTAATAGTCATGATATGCTTTGTAATGATCCAGATGTCCAAAGTTTGATGGAGGAATTTGAAAGTGGGAGGAATATGTTTGATGGATTAGATACCACCTACAAAATGAACAAATATTTTTCAGAAAATCTGTCTCTGGTGAAGCCAAAAGAATTTTTCTTGGGATATCGAAGTGACACAGAACGAAAACAGGGTGTATTAAAACAAGCTCTAATAGCAGATAAATTTCAGTACATATCAATTATTGATACCCTCAGGTTTCTATTTGAAAATGAACAAATGCAGGAGCTTTGTTGTCAAAGCAATAAAAAGTAGTGATGCTAACATGTCTGATTACTGTGATGGTATTCGATTCAGAGATAATGAATTCTACAACAAATTTCCAAAAGCTTTACAAATACAACTTTATTTTGATGATTTAGAAACAACAAACCCTCTTGGGTCCAAAACCAAGGTGCATAAATTGGGTGCTGTGTATTTTTGCCTCAGGAACATACCTGCTCGTTTTAACTCTTCTCTTGAAAATATTCATTTATGTTTACTTTTCAATTCCATAGACAGGGAGGTTTATGGGTTTAACTCAATATTCAAACCTTTGTTAGAGGATTTAAACATTCTTGAAACAAGAGGGGTGGAAGTACAGATACATGGGAAAAACTCTTTATTACATGGTACATTATGCTTATTTACCGCAGATAATTTGGCCTGTCATTCAGTTGGGGGTTTCTTTGAAAGTTTTTCAGCCAATAGGTTCTGCCATATATGCCTGGTGCATAAACAAAATGCCCAACATATATTTAATGATGATCTCGTAGAATTACGTAATAGAGACAATTACAGTCAACATGTTGAACTTAACAATCCTCCTTTAACCGGCATTAAAGAAGACTCTTGTCTTAACTCTTTGAATTTTTTTCATATCACTGACAATGTTTGTGGCGACGTGATGCATGACGTGTTGGAGGGAGTAGCCCCGCTGGAATTGAAACTTATGCTAAGACATTTTGTATATGATGAACAACTATTCACAGAAGACCAGCTTAACAGCCGGATAGCTGGCTTCGACTATGGTTTAAACAATATGAAAAGCAAACCTAGTGCCATTATTCATTTAAGAACATCAGAGAATCCCATTAGGCAAAATGCAAGTCAGATGTGGTGTTTGTTGCTTTTTTTACCTTTCCTTATTGGGGATTTTATTGATGAGGGAAACAAACATTGGCAATTATTTATTTTACTTAGGCAGATTTGTGATATAATATTTGCACCTGTTGCAACAAAAGGATTAGCGATGTTGTTGAAGCAGTTAGTCATTGATCACCACACTTTGTTCAAGAGTCTATATGACAGGCCTCTGATACCGAAGCACCATTTCATGACGCATTATTGGCGAATGGTGTATTTTGGGCCACTTGGTAAACTTTGGTGCATGCGCTTTGAAGGTAAGCATGCTCCACTAAAACGGCAGGCCCAGGTTGTGTGTAATTTTATTAATATCTCAAAAACATTAGCCTTCAAGCATCAGGTACAGGCAATGTTTAACTGGAAATTGGGTAGTCCTCTTAAAGATAAAATGACTGTGGCAAACAGTTTTCCAGTCTTACTTGGTTCATTAAAAGAAGATGTCTGCTTAATTGATAACCTAACGGCGATTGGTCGTGATGTTGGACAATGCAGCTCTGTTCATGTTGCACACTCTGTGACTGTGTTTGGTCAGAGATATCAAACAACTTGTATATTACCCCTTAACCGCAATGAAAATGGGGAGCTGGTTTTTGGAGAAGTAATGCACATTTTACCAGAAAGTGAAAATCTAAATGTTCTGTTTTTCTTAAGAATACTTGTTCCAAAGTTTTTCCATAACCATTTCCATGCAATTGCAGTCCAGAGAACAGAGGACTTTAAACTAATTAGTATAAGAGATTTAATTGATTTTAGACCAATGCATTTGATATTTTTTAACAATGATATTTTTGTAAACCCTCGCTATGAACTTGTGCAATGTTTATGTGTACAATATTTTTAATAAATAATACATAATTTCACATTAGGCTGTCAGGAATTCATCTTTATTGCACTCATTACTTGATTTAAATAATTTCATAATTGTCTTATCTGCTAAGATCAATAAAAATATAAATAAAACGACAACATGCACTTAGTTCATTATAGGCTGTGATTGAATTGACATTGTTGTTTATTATTGCTACTATCCTTATTATAGTCTGACCAACATCTTAATTTGCTCCTTGTTAAATTTAAGTATTAAATTGTCTTGTATTTGTATAGCTTTGGACAAAAGCGTAACCATAACCAAATTGACACAAATTGTGTCAACTATAACACACAGGTGTGTTAAAATATCAACACAGTAACTGTGTTAACCTTAACCATAACCAAATTGTCAACTATAACACACAGGTGTGTTAAAATATCAACACAGTAACTGTGTTACATGGGTTTAACACATAAAATAACACAAAATGTGTTGTCCTTACCTTTAATTTGTGAAATTAAAATTTCACAAATGTTAAAATGTTAAAATACCAGAAACGGCAACTTCTGAACAGCAGTTTTTGTTGTGTGCCGAGCTGTTCTGTGTCGGGGAAATTTAACTCTAGCGTAAGTTTCCACCAGTTTCCAAAGGATGAGTCAGTTAGGGCGATATGGGTCCGAAACATTAGGCGTGATAAATTCGTTATAAGGAGACACACCACTGTCTGCAGTCGGCATTTTATGCAAGAAGATGTCGTTGAAGGTGGCCGACGCCGTTTGAAACCCGGGGCGATTCCGGTGTTGTTCGCCTGGAACAACTACAACCTGCCGGTCACTCGGCCAAGCGTGTGGCAAAGGACACAGCGGGAGGAGGAGGATGAGGATGAGGGTGAGGTGCCGATCGATGCCAGCGTGGCTTTGTGTCACGACTACGATAGCAGACCAGAACCTGCATTTATGGACCTGGCCTACGAAAAAATCCACGCACAGCAGCAGGTCATCATAGAGCTACAGAGGCGACTGGAGGAGGTTTCATTGGGGCAGAAGTTTGGACTTGAAAGATACAAGACCTCCGATGAGGACATCAGGTTTTACACGAGGTAGGAAACGTTAATTCACTTCAGTGAATTCTGCTACTCCTTCTGTGTGTGCCAGTTATTCTGTCAATAAAGCTTCACTACACAGGAAGCTACTAGTTGTGCTAATTTCACATGGCAATCAACATAGTCCACATTTTATGCACATATATGTATATGTATTGTGTGTTAAAAGTTATTGAATCTGTGATTAATAAGAAGTCTCAAAATCCAAAAGCTATGCCTACAAGATAGTTGAAGTATGTTGCAGTGATATTTTCTATTCTATTCTATTTCTACTTGATCAATACCCCCGAAAATTGTATTTTGTGTGGCCCAGACAGTTACTTGATCAATAAAGGATAGAAATCTGCTCATGATGTATGGCTCCAATCCAACATGTTCTTACAATTGCACCCCCCCCCCCCAGATTTGCCAGCTACCGCCATTTCAATGCATTTTGGTTGCATCAGGTTGAACCTGTCACCTGTCAGTAGGAGAATTGTCCGTGTTGGACAGTCTTCGTCAACCACAGTTCCTGATGAGACTGCTGACCCACCACGTAGACCAGTAAGTAGACCATCTGATTTTCTGTTTGTCTATGTTGTGAATCGCGAGCAACACCAGCCACCCCGCACACAGTCTGTTCAGCCTCCTGCCTTCTAGGAGAAGGTACAGGATCCTCCACAGCTGCTCCACCAGACTCTGTTTCATACACCAAGCGGTTAGAATGATAAATTCTCTCCCCTCACTCCCCAGCCACATGCTTGCACTATTACAGCTAGTCCCCTTGCACTGTACACTGCTGCCCTTCCTCTATACCTACTGTACATACCATGTCCGTATTGTACATTGTGTATACTTACTTACTGACTGTCATTCTGCACTGTCAATGTCACAAAGATCTTAGTCTTATGCTGCTATTACGAACTGCATTTTTGCAGAGTGGGAAACGTCATCTTGATTCCTTTGTATATCTTGACATGTGAAGTACGACAATAAAGCCACTTTGACTTTGAATATTTTCGATGTAGTGCTATGCTGTTACAAACACATTTGTCTTACACAATGTACTTCTTTCTTTGTACATTCTTACTAACAGAACCGCTGTCTACCGCTGATTGATGAGCTGTTCCTCTTTCTGGTCTATCTGTCTCTGGGTCTGAAAGAGAGGGATCTAGCGGACCGCTTCAACGTACATCAATCAACTGTTAGTAGAACAATTAGGACCTGGGCTAATTTTCTCTACACAGTTTTGGGTGCTGTGGGCATTTGGATGTCCCCTGATGCAGTCCGTGCCATGATGCCTGACGTGTTTGAAAAGTACTCTGACACACAGGTGATAGTAGACTGCACTGAACTAAAATGTCAGGCGCCTTCCTCGCTCCTTTTGCAGAGTGAGATGTACTCCCAGTATAAGTCTCATACCACAGTAAAGGGAATGATTGGTGTGTCCCCGCACGGTGCTGTCACCTTTGTGTCAACACTGTACTCTGGTTCCATTAGCGATAAAGAACTGTTCAAGCAATCTGGAATCATCCCTCTACTAGATGAAAACATGGCTGTAATGGTTGATAAAGGCTTTTCAATTGATGATTTAGTACCGGGCAAAGTACACAGACCACCTTTTCTGGGAAGGAACTCTCAGCTGTCTCGTGAAGATGTTTTAGCTACTCAGGAAATTGCCAGGCTGAGAATACACGTGGAGAGAGTGATTAGGCGCATAAAACAAAATAAATTATTCGATTCCATCATCCCTTTGACTATTAATGGTAGTATCAACCAGCTTTTCGCAGTAGCCTGCCTTCTATCTAATTATCAGAACAAACCACTGGTCAAGGCGTGGGCCAAATAGATGATCTAATTTACCCAGGGTTTCCCACAGCACTTTACAGCTTAGGCGGCCGCCTAAGCAACACACGCCTGCCGCCTTAACTACGTTGTCATAATTTTTTTATATTTTAAAGTTCAAATTGCACAAATTCTTTAACTGTTCTTGTTTCAGTTGTTATTTTGACAATGTTGTTTAGCAGCCCCCCCCCCCCCCCCCCCAACCCATTCTACCTATTGTAAATACATGAAAAATGGTTGAAACAGAAAATGATTTTAATGAAAATGATTGTCAATTAAATGTTGTGCTCAGTACCTAACGTCTGGTCAGGTACTCGGGCATGTAAATCTTGAAAAATAACTCGTCTGCCTTCTGTCTAATTACTTTTGTGACCTCTGGGTCAACAACTATTCGTTGGACCAGCATGTCTTCTTGGGCACAAATGACAAAATCACACCATGTCATTCCAGTAAGCATAAGTTGCCCCTGCACCTGCCAGTAATATGTGTGTGATTCTTTTAAGAGCAGTGTTCCCTCTTTCATGTTAAGGTACTTGCAATCTACATAGCTGTTAACATTGGGGCACTTGATCTCAACTAGGCCAAAAGGTGGCTGTGCAAGAGGGTCAAATACAAGGCCATCTGGTGAGGTGCCTAGCCATGGGGCATCAGGGTGAATAATTAGGCCTGTAGGCATGTAGTTCACGTTCCTGATTTTGCTGTATTCTTCAGCTGCTGTGAACTCCATATCTGCACCTGTTTGAATAGAAGATGTTTCTAAATTTGAGTTGAATGATCGCAATACAGTGATCATAATGCAAATTATTGTAATTAGGAGATTGATGTCATTGAAAGGTAACGGTTAATTTCATTTAGAAATGGACAGTTATGTGTGTGTGTGTGTGTGTGTGTGTGCACCTCTTTTCATCTCTGCTGTCTGCCTTGTTCCCTTCAGCATGCGTTCAGCCAGTGACTGTGCTGAGCCTTCTCCCCTCACAAAACACACCTCTCTAAAGTGAGAGGAGGTTATTCTACTCCTGCGCAGCTGATGCCACTCCACATTTCCACCCTGCTCTCTGGTTGCCTCTTCAATCTTTCTGGTCATTTCTAATGTAACAGTCAAACTTTTCAGATGAAAATTTTGTTCGTCTGTTAGTGATAACTCCAGCATGTCTGTCGGGGGAAGCTGATAGTCATCAATGGGTAACTTTGGGAAAGGTGGAGCATCCATGTGGATTGTGATCACTTTAGTGGGTAGTATAGGCTGCTGATAAGACAGAACACTTCCCTTTTGGGCTAAGCCAAATGATGTCTCCACCAGCGTTTTCTCAGGACTTATTGCCATAGTTGCTATGAGGGGCCTCTCTTCTATAGCAAAGTCCTCGTATGTGTCCTCAATGCATAGCAGCCCAATATCAAAAGGGTGCCCATGCACACCCTTGGAGAGTGTACTTCTATGAAACAAAGTGGTAAAGGTAATATTCTACTATGAAAAGGTTCCAATTATAAAAGTAAAATATGTGGTATGCATAGTCTAATGGTTTCAGTAACTGCTCGTGACCTCCAAATATAGTGATATTGTTACAAATCATAACCTGCTGTGCCCCAGCTAATGTTTACATGTATGACCTCAGTGACTACACCTCACCTGATTCCTCCTTCCATGCACCTGTTAAGCCTGGGTCTTGTAACAATCATGCTGTTTACAGGCCCGGGTTTTACTCCCTTATGAAGTAAAGAGTCGCCATTATATTACGCTGCACCTCTAATGCTTCTAACCTTAGATCACTATACTTTATTTTAGCAAATTACTATTTTATTGCAGCACACATAGCCTAACTATTACATACATATACAGTGCATTTGCCTCAACCCTTACTGCAGTTCTGGGCTTGTGCCATTGTTGTTCCATTTCTGTACAGGCATGAACAGGGGGGACAACCTGGATATTGAGCTCGGAGTAATGAGCTGTCTGAAAGAGCAGTGCAGCAGTGTGATTGCATACTGCTGTGCCAGCTTTGCATGAACACTGACTTGAGGTCATGATGACGGGATCTGAATCACGAAGCACTATCTGTATACAATACACAAAGAGACAATTGGACAGTTGGCAGAACAGATACCACTAAATTAAGACAAGGGGCTTCCTACAAGTCTACCACAATAAACAGATATTGCTCAGTACTGGAATGCCTGCCACTACAGGGTGTCAATAGTTGCAAGTAGTAGCAATTGCAAAAGGGGAGGAAACCCATATATATAGCTTTCGAATGTAATGTCATGGCAAGTGTCCTAATGATTTTATCGGTATAGTGTGTGTGTGTTTAGTATACAAAAATTGTTAACCATACGAGTAGAGGTATACCAAATATGTGTCGATAGAAATATTTACTGTCAATCAACTTTGCACAAATTACCTTCTTTCACTAACAGGTAGACTATAGCCATTTATCAAGTGTCTCAGAAGAATGTGTTGTATTTGTGAATATGGTGTTTACATAGTTGAGAACATGCTGGTGGCCAAATGAAAGCAGTTGCAGTGTAAATATATTCATTCTGAGAGGCTTGATGAACGCATTCTGTACAGTCATTGAACTGAAACAGACAATTTAACAAACCCATCCCTGAACATAGCCTACGCTCAAGCTTTGTGGTTTTTCATTCTTCTGCATGGACCTGTGACAAGCTGCTCTGACAGTGACAGTACCTCTCAACCTGTCTTTGTTTGAAACTGGTGGAAAAGAAGATACAGCATTATTTCATTCATTCATTCATCACAGTTGTCTTTATACAAATCAATGTTTTAGAAATCTGAAACACCTGCCAGAACGGTAGCAGCTAGTCGACATTAAACCTAGCAGCTAACCTAGTAGAGTCTACTAGGATAGTAGTGTCTGGTCTTATGCGTCTACTAGACACATACGACCAGCGTACCACGTCGACAAAGACCAGCTTAAACACACAGGACATCGTAGTAATTATACTATTGGTAGTATAAACCCATCGCTAAAATGCAGTCTTCATCTGATTGTCTTAATTGTCTGTGAGCAAAAATACTGCTAAACTAACTGATAGCATACAAGTACACAACTAGGCTACTTACAGTTAACTAACGCTAACGAGCGCTATTAGCAAAAGCTACAAATGTAAATACCTTCATAATTATGAATAAATGAGGAGGCGTAAAACTTAAATCCCTTGTCTAACAGAGTCCCCGGGGCTCTGGACGTCCGTTTGGCAATACTGTGCACATCGGTAATAGTTGTTCGGGGTAGCTCCTGTAAACACCGGCTGTAGAAGGTCGCCATAATAAACTCAGCTTATTGAGCAGCGGACGACCGGAAGCCAAGACCACTGTTTTGTGGAACCCGGAAGAATGTTGCGCATAAGGCCTATTGAATAAATAGGCCTATCTCACAACTTCCTGGTTCGGCGTTCGATTTTGCCTTCACCGGGTAAAGTGACTTCCGGTAGCGTAGTCCATGATATTTGACAATGGCGCGGTCAAAAAACAAAAGCTTCTGTTGTGTACCTCTATGCGCCAATTCAAAACAAAAACAACCGTATTTACATTTCCACGACTTCCCAAATAATACCCAATACAGCAGTGGCGATCAGACGGAATGAAGGAGTTAATTTCGTAATTCAGAAGGGGAGTACACTGGTGAATACTGGAGCTGTTCCTAGTCGTTTTGACTGGAACAGCTACACCACAGCCCCGAAAAAAACACCCGTGTATAAACGGGTGTCAGCTCGAAAAGCTGAAGGAGAGGACAAAACACAAACGGACCGGAGAGGTACCGGGGAACATGACTACGCGAGACGCCCCCCTGCCGGTAAGTAGATGTGCTAACTAGCTGTTATGTCTGTTATTTGTGTTCAACACTTGTTGGGCTATTGTATAATTTTGCCAAACATGGCATGGTTAACGTTAAAACATTCAATCAACATCAGACGTACTGTTAAACTGGGGTTGCATATTAATTCAGATTCAGCTTTATTGGCCAGGTTTGCAAAAAAACGAGGAATTTGACTTTGGTTTTTACTCTATGTACAACACTCAACCTATAGTTAATACATAAAAAAGAAAAACAGAAAACAGTACAAATAAATGTAATAATAATAAATATAAATAAACTTAAGTATACAGAATAACAATACAATAAAAAGAAAGGGTGAATACGAATGAATGGTAATGAAGACTGATTTGTCTTCTTTTTTTGTAGGTGCACTGGATGATGCCCTGGAGTATATTGCTGAGCTGGAGGCAAGGCTGCAAGAAATGTCCATGGGGCCACAAACTGTCCTCAACAGGTTTTGTGTGTCTGATCAGACCATGACATATTATACTCGGTTTCCATCTCAAGAAGTGTTTCAAGTGTTTTGGGAGTCTGTTTTGCCCCTCAACACAATATATTCTTTATTGGAGCAAAGCACAGAGGATTGGACAAGAGGCGATTCCAACACCACGCCCTTCAAGGAAGATTCCAGTCATTGATGAGTTTTTCATCTACTGTTGTAGAGTAGCAACTGGCCTTAAAGAACAGGTCATTGCTGACATCTTCCAGGTCAGCACAGCTGAGATGGTACCAACTCCAAGCTGGATATTCCCTCTAGGATGTGGGACATCAAAGGGCGAAACGTCAAATAAAAATGTGACTTTTTTTTTATATTGTAGTGATAACAGATGTATTCTAATATGCATCTTTTCATAATGAGCAAGTTTAACAGAGTGCAAATTGCAAAACAAATGTCTTACCAGCATACGCTCTGTAGAGTGTGGACTTGACTCCAGTCTTCCCCACCGACTTGGGTTTCTTCACCACCAGGTCACTCACAGCCTCTGGATGGATTCCCTGAGGCGAACAACAATACAGGAAATGCTCATATACTCTAGACAAATACTGAAGTGTATGATTTGAACAGAGGACACAACAGCACACGTGGGTTCGAGGTCGATGCCACATCTGTGGTTGACTGGTACAGGCCAGGGAAGGTGGAACCACATCAAGGCCCAGCTGCACATAATGCGCTGTCTGGAACAGCAGAGCGGTTATATGGCTACAGAAGCCTTTGCCCGCAGCACAGCTACAGCTCTGAGAGACCCAGTTGTCCAACAGCCTCCAGGGTGATCTGTGAACACCATAAGAATTGAGTTACTGAACTTAGTAGGTAGGACCTTGATGTAAGGCCATTGGAAACTGGCAAGGAGCCTGCAACCGCAGAAAAGCCATGTACAGTTCCGTGCAAAACTCTTGGGCCACCATTACATCTGTTGTTTTAGCAATGTTATAACGTGAACTAGCCCAGATGTTTGTCCTTTTAATGCACTCAACACATTTCCTTTATTTACGGCTTGTGCCTTAATGAAGAGGAAGAAAAATACATAGGTCTACTCTGTACAGCCACAACATTGCAGCAAGCTAGGTGGGCCAAGTCTTAAGCACGCTACTGTTTGTAAGAAAGAACAATGAAAATGATTTGAACTTCAGAAGAAGAGGAAAACTGCAACTGCAGTTGTTAGTCCAGACAGACTATCAAAACTAACAGACTTGGGCCAACGGGCCCTAACTCAGCAGAAACCTGTAGTATGTGGGGCTCCTCATCGAGCGGTTGCATCTACCTCTCACTACCACCTTTCCATCAACTATATTTGACACTTAGCATATACATAATGTTAATAATATGTCGCTGATCGGAAGAAAACTGGTCAGCAAATAACTAGCTGAACCTATCCTTGGCTAAACTAATGCTAAAATGCTAACGCTACACACAGAGACTTCATAGCCACCATGGCTAATTATATTCATAATATTATAGTCTACACGTAACAAATATGATCATTTCACACACAGACAATATTTCTGACGATTTATATGGATCGTATATGGTTTGCTTGTCATCACAAAACATGAATGAGCAAGGCGGCCATTGAGTAGCCTACTGACAACAAAACACCTTAGACAACTTACCTTGATAATTGTGTACAAACTCCTCCACAAAAAACTTGTACCCCTTTGTCAGCCTGGGCTGTGGTGTTGCCGAGTGTGTCTCCACAATCTTCTGCACATCTTCGAATCGCAATTTGGGAATACCCACCAGGGAAGTGGCGAAGAAATGATCCATTTTTGCATTGACGGCAATACAAAAATGACTACGCCGGAAGAATGTTTACCCGGTGTGACGTCATTTCCGATTTTTGTGAGATAGGCCTATTACCTTATGCTAGACTGCAGCCCTGTGTGCCTGGTCGTCCTTGGGAGTGGGGAAAAGAGGGGGGCACCATTTGTTATGTCCGGTTCCCCTAGGCCGGTCGTAACACATAATATATATTATCACGGCCAAAAGCTGTGTGAGCCGATATTATGAATCTCAAAGGACCGCGTTGGGTTCTCCGACGTTCCTGGTTCTTCAACGTCCACATCAATGTGAAGTAGACTGAACTGCGACAAGGAGGAGAAAGGGATCGTTGCCGGGCAGCGCTTAGGCACCTCCGCCTCCGGCGGTGGTCCCTCAGCGGGGCTCAAGCGGTAGACATTCGCCTCCAACAATCCCTTTCTCCTCCATGTCGTGGTTCATGTTCTTGAGGGAGTCAAAGCCAAAGTTCCTTCCCCCCAATTCATTCTCAACCTTGGCTGAGATAACCCCCAATACGAGTCTCGTTGTAGAAATACCAGAGACGAGAGTCCGACGTGTTATGCGCCATAACACCAAAAGCAGAACGGTTATCCAAATAACAAGGAAGTGTACAACACTTGCGTTACATTCCTGGAGCTCTATATCTAAATAATATCATATAATACATAGATATCTATATCATATAATACATATTATCATGGCCAAAAGCTGTGTGCGCCTCCAGACGATATTATGAATCACAAACGACTTTGTCGGGTTCTGCGACGTCTCTGGCTCTTCCACTTTCACATCAACCTGAGGTGCGTTCAGAATCGCAAACATAGGCGAACGTTCGCGAACGATTTTAAAATTTTTCCGTTAAACGAACATAAGCAAGCAAACGTTTACGAACATAGGCAAACTGTCTGAAGAGGTAGTTCTCCACAAACACTTCGGCTACGTGACATTCGTTGCCATGGCATTAAACTGAACTATATTGAAATCATTTACTCCTTTCCTACACAGAAAGCAATAGATAAAACGTTTCATATAGCCTGTCTACACCCTTACTTCAACTGTTGTATTTTGCATCCTAAAATGCGATTTGAACGTTATATCGCAGTAAGTGGGTACAACTTCGGTGACGTAGCCCTCTATTCTTGAATTTTCCGTACTGGTTGTCTGCAGTAGGCTTTCAACGAGGTCGACCACTTGCAAACCCTCTTCTGTAAACTCTTCCATTAACATGGAGGCTGCCGCTAATACCATGGCCTTCGTATCCATTTTTTTCGTTTACAGTTTGTTTAGAACGGTGTTCAAAAATCGTTCAAAATTAATTGTTTAATGTCAACGCATTCGTTGCGAACGTTCGCCTATGTTCGCTGAACTTGAACGCACCTCTGAAGTCGACTGAACCGCACGCTGCCTGCTGCCGGCTGCCGGGCGATGGTGCCTCGCGGCAACCGGCGGCATGTCGCAGTTCATGTACTTCAGCGAGTCAAAGCCAAAGTTCCTTTCCCCCAATTCCTTCTCAACCATGGCTCGGATAACCCCCACAACAGTCTCGTTGTGGAAATACAAGACACGTCAAAGAACCGACAAGAAACACTTGCGTTACAGTGTGTGTATTCACACATGAGGGGAAAAACGGTCTGTCTAGTTACTGGACCAGATAAAATGAGACGGAGAGGTAATAAAGTCTGTCGGCACGAGGACCTTGGATTTATTAAGTAAAGTGGCAACGGTTATACAGAGTCATAAAGCGTGAGAAATCGAATATGTCTAAGTCCCTAATCAGCGCTGATGGTTCGTCCGGAGCTTCGCCTCCGTGGAAGGTCTGCTTCAGAAGAAGATGAAGAGTCCCTGTGTGATACAGTTTTATGCTGTATCCTCCTCTCGATGAGGTGTGTGCGTTTGAGGTGTGTGTGGTTCTGTGTGTTTTTGCTTGGCCTTTGCCCCCAGGCCCTGGTGTGTATCCCTTGTGTTTTTCCTAACAGGGGAGAGCTTCGAAATGTCTCCTGTGTGATAAATTAAACCGGGGAGTGCCCCCCCGAAATGTGGCTTCTCAGGCCCTGGTGTGGGCAAGGGTATCTCTTGGTTCCTCCTAACGGGGAAGAGCTCTCAAAATGTCTCCTGTGTGATAAATTAAACCGGGGAGTGCCCCCCCGAACTGTCTTGCGTGTGATAATTTAATGTGGCTCTCAGGCCCTTGGTATGGGCAGGTGTTTCTCTTGGTTCCTTCTAACGGGGGAGAGCTTCAAAGTGTCTCCTGTGTGATAAATGAATGTGGCTCTCCCGTTCTTGAGGATGACTGGTGCATTGTCTGAGTGTCCATCATCTGCCAGCCTGGGAAATGGGGCCTTCGGCTCCGGCCTTGACCTGACTATATATTATCATGTTTGTGTTCGTTGGGTTAGAGCAAGAGTTGACTATATTGTAATGTGTCTGCCATGTGATGTGCTCATCAGGCTAGGGTAGGAGTTAGCTATATTTAGAATGTACATGTGATGTACTCAGCAGGTTATTTTGCCCAACAGAAGCCCAGATCAGCAGGAGGGAGCACACAGCTGGCTCCCCTGGACCCAGCTGTGTCTCCATGAAGAGTGACCACTCTATGTACTACCTGTTAATTTTAAAGGGGACATATTATAAAAAATATCACTTTTCCTGGGATTTGGGGTCTTGTTTTGGGTTTCTGGTGCTCCCACACGCATACAAACTTTGAAAATAGTCTGTACATGATTTTTTGAGTGAGATATACATTTCTGAAAGTATGCCGCCTACAGTTACCAAACGAGCCAGTCAGTTTCTGCGCCCCATCCTACGTAGGAATGGGGCACATTTCAATATTAACTCCCACTCCCTCAACCCCCTCCAAACAGAGCATAGCCAAGATTTTGTGGACCAGCAGACGAGTGCTGGGCGGAGATGTTCGCATTTCAGAAGCAGAGATATTCAATACAAAAATAGATGTTGGATTTGTCAGTTTACCATGTGACTGCCTGGCAGGGAGTCCAGCGGAGCTGCCGGACTGCCGCCGATGCTCTGGCGGCAGTCCGGCAGCTCCGAAGGGGCAGTCCGGCAGCTCCGAAGGGGCAGTCCGGCAGCTCCGAAGGGGCAGTCCGGCAGCTCCGAAGGGGCAGTCCGGCAGCTCCGAAGGGGCAGTCCGGCAGCTCCGAAGGGGCAGTCCGGCAGCTCCGAAGGGGGAGCTTGGCGGCAGTACTGGCAGCTCAGCTCTGGGAGTGCAATCCCTTTCTCCTCCATGTCGCGGTTCAATATAGACTTCAGAGAGTCAATGCCAAAGTTCCTTTCCCCCCTCAACCATGGCCGAGATAACCCCCACTACGAGGGGGTTAAATACTAGTGCTGTCAGTTAAACGCGTTATTAACGGCATTAACGCAAATCCAATTTTATCGGCGTTAATTTTTTTATCACTCGATTAACGTAATTTTTTTTTTTTTTTTATTATTATTTTTTTCTTTGGCTCAAAACAAAGAAGCATTAGCCTGACTGCTATGATCAAGGCAGTATGTTTGTGTGTTCATCGTTTAATTGCACTAAAGGCTTTTTTTGTACCGTCCTGTTTTGATCAGTATATGCCATTGTTATCAATAAAAAAACATTTGCACAAGGCAAGCCGATGCACTTCTCCATGTTGATAAGAGCATTAAAATGAGAAATTGATGGGACAGAGAAATCAAGGGATATTTAGCATAGAAAAAATGTGCGATTAATCGTGAGTTAACTATGACATTAGTGCGATTAATAGCGATTAAATATTTTAATCGCTTGACAGCACTAATTAATACCTATAGATTATATCATATTATTATTATTATATTATATAGATAAAGAGCTCCGGGGGCCCGTTTCAGAAAGCAGGTTCAACAAACTCTAAGTTAAAACCTTAACTCTAGGTTGACCAACTCTGAGCTGTACAACTCTGAATTTTCGGTTTCAGAACAGGTGATAACCAGGGCTGTAGTGGTCAAATTAGAGGTGGGTAAACTATGAATTTTTTGATCAGACCGACCTCGACACAACGCAACGCAACGCAAAGTGTTGCGACTCTGTAAGGCTAGCCTGGCTATATTCCATTATGTTATCAATTAAAGTCATATTAAATCAATCAATGACAGTCAATTAATGTGTTTGTAGTTTATTCAAGTTATTCAAATTTCAACAGTAAAGAAAAGTATGTGTAGATTAAGAACTATCTATCAATGGCATGTGTGAATGTGTGTGTATTAGTATGCATGCTTTTCACAGTAGTACCCAGAGGGCCTCCTTGTCCTCCACGTCAGGTCCTGCCTTGCAGGGGCGTGTTCTGGAGTTCATGGCTCCCCTGTGCTTCACCAGCCAGGACTTCACATACGTGTTGGATTGAACTTTGTGGTGGCTGAGTGGTGGGCCATTCAGTTGAATAAACATCAAGGACGACACTGTGACCAAGTGCAGACTGCATCTCAGGGGGCACACTATGATGTTCATTAAGCTGAACCCCCTCTCACACTCAGCAGTGCTAACTGGAATGAGATGGTCGATATTCAGGAGTGGTGCAAGGTTTTCTGGAATGATGCTTGAGTTATCCTTAAAATCCCTATAGCCTTCAAGAATTTTTCTGTCATCAAGTCTGAACCTTTGGGCAAGTTGTTTCAACTTGGATTCCCCATACTGCTCCTCTAGGGAACAGGCCAGTTTGCTGGGAAAATAACTTTAAAGAAAATAAATAATAAAATAAAAATATTTATAATATATAAAATACAAATATCTATAAATATTTATATTTTTATTGGTTTAACCGCCAACCGCCCGAATTTAATTAAAATATTTTTTTTTGTCGCGTCATCCGCCCGATCCACGGTTCAGCCGCGGAGTCCACGGCTGCAACCGCCAACCTCGCATCTCCAAATTGAGGCTTTAACATAGCGACCAAGCTATAGCGAAGTTGATACGCCGAAACCGGAGTTTAATATGGATAGTAAAACTCTGACTGACTTTCACTCATTTTGACGTGGGCAGTACACGGATAGCATGACTACGCATTGGCCAATCTGAATGCTCGGATATGGCGTCACATTAGTGCCATAATTCACTAATGTGATAAAAGATGCATTCGGGCCTATTACATTATTCAACACGCGTAGATATTAACTGCGAGCGCCCAAATGATCTCTGCGCGCGCAAAACAGCCTCTCGCGCGCGCAAATTACCTCAGCGCGCGCAAAACAGCCTCTCGCGCGCGCAAATTACCTCAGCGCGCGCAAAACCTCTCGCGAAAGATGTTTTTACGCTCTCGCTCGAATTTAATTTTGGCACTATGGGGGAGGGAACCAAGGCAGGGCGGGCTTTCCTATGATTGGCTTTTTCTGAAGCGCGATATTTGATTGACAGCCCTCCTCGGCTCTCCTCTCATTCAATTCTGAATTGTACAGTTAATGGCTGAAACGATAGTTACTTATTGTAACTCTAGATTCTATGAGTATAGGGGCAGCCTTTTAAGGCTATCGATATTGGGTTATCCCTAGGCGTGAGCCGTAGCACTGAAAATTTGTAATCCCCCCACCAACAGCGTGGGCCTCAATAACGTCCGCGTGCGGCGTGCCTCAACGACGTCCGCATTTCGCAGATATAGTCGGGCGCCGTCGGACGTTCTGCTCCCAATAAACAGCTTTTCTTCAGCTATTTAAAGGACAATGAGGCTGAAGCACTTCAAAGGCTGCGCCTATACTCATAGAATCTGGAGTTACAATACGTTCAGCCATTTACTGTACAATTCAGAATTGAATGTGAGGAGGGCTGTCAATCAAATATCGCGCTTCAGAAACGGCCAATCACGTTTGGCCGTTTCACGTATCGCCCTGCCTTGGTTCCCTCCCCCATACTGCCAAAATTAAATTCGAGCGAGAGCGTAAAAACATCTTTCGCGAGAGGTTTTGCGCGCGCTGAGGTAATTTGCGCGCGCGAGAGGCTGTTTTGCGCGTGCTGAGGTAATTTGCGCGCGCGAGAGGCTGTTTTGCGCGCGCAGAGATCATTTGCGCGCTCGCAGTTAATATCTACGCGTGTGGAATAATGTAATACGCCCGAATGCATCTTTTATCACATTAGTGAATTATGGCACTAATGTGACGCCATACTCGGAGTCACAATAGTTCGTCAAGTAATATTGATTTATAAATCACAAAAACAACTCATGTGAATTGATCATCTTCAGTCTTACTTTGTACTTGAGGCCTTTTTCGGGCATCTGTTGGAGTGGGAGCACTCGAAGGTCTCTTCAAAAATCGCCTGATATCCATGGCTAATTAATGACAGGTAGGCAGGCATGATAATCCACAACGCGCAGGGCCATGTGTTTACATACTTCCTGTTTACATATTTTCCTGGATCCTGATTGGTGTCGCTGCCGCAGCCGCAAGGCACTGCTTGGAGGGTCACAGACCATAATAGCATAGGCCTAGCGCAGATGAAAATGATTCAGATTACAGCGTTTATTTGTTCAACAATATTAAACCTTGTCTTAGGTGTTTTAAAATGATGCTGAATTCATTTCCGATTATTCCAACGGCAGAAATCAAGGCACAGGGAACTTTGAGGTGCGTAAACGCTATTTAGAGGTGCGTAAACGCTATTTCCTAAATTCCAGAGGTGCGTAAACGGCGTTTACGTGCGTTTACCCTCCACTACAGCCCTGGTGATAACGCTTAGTTCAATCAACTCTGAGTCAAGGTAACTCTGAGTGAAGCTCGTGCATGAGGATATAAAAAGCCCTCATCAATGGAACACAGATAACATGATTCACCATGGCAACAAGTACTAACAAGCCTCGATCCTCCTACTTCTCCCCAGCGGAGTTGCAAATCTTAATGAATGCATATGCAGAAAGCGAGCATATCTTTTTACTAAAAAGCAATACTATGGCAGCAGCCAAAAAGCGGGAGCTCGCGTGGAAAAAAATAGCTGACCGAGTCAGAGTATTTGAGAAAAAGAAAATGTTTTCTCTTGAATGTTCCACTTATTCAACAATTATATTCCATATGTGTGTTTGTGCGCACAGGTGCAACCCAACAGGCCCCAAACGGACTTGGCTGCAACTAAAAATGAAATATAAAAATGTAGTTCAAACAGATAAGGTATAATTTAAGTACAAGCAATTGTGATGTTGTTTAGCCTGCCCTCATTAAACAGCATTTAGTGGCTGCATTCAACATGTGATAGATATATTTAAGTAATTAGGGAAATCTGCTAAACAAAGAAAAATCCCAACACTGCCAGTATTTAATATTGTCTATATGAAAGCAACAACTAAATGCCTTTTATACATACAAGTCTCCAAATTTGTGTTTTCTGGTTATCTTAAAATTTGACCTCCATTATAGCCAACAGAAAAAAGGCAGAGTCAGTTAGAAATAATTGAAGCATATCATGTCTCTAACAGCTCTTCCATCTCGTGCATCAGCAGGGGGGTCAGGATTATTATCTGGATCATTGGGGGAAAGAGTAGGACATTGTTCTCCTCTAATAGTGGCAATGTTGTGGAGAACCAAACATGCCACTATAATGTCACAAGCCCTTTCTGGGGTGACCCTGAGCCTTCGAAGGCACTGGAACCGGGCCTTGAGCATGCCGATGGTCATCTCCACTCTGGCTCGTGTCCTGCAGTGAGCCAAGTTGTAGTGTTGCTGTGGGCAAGGGTCAGGGTAAGGGGTCAGCAGATAGCGCTGGCAGGGGTACCCTCTGTCTCCGAGTAGATAACCATCAAACTCTCCTATGATAATACAAGATACACTTTATTGTTTCAGTTGTAATAGGAGGAAACAAAATATTGATCATAGGATATAACTATATACTGGATATATAAACTATATATATAAACCCACCATGGGCAAATCTGGCACTCAGTGTAGACTCACGAAACATTCGTGAGTCATACACAGACCCAGGCCACTTCGCTTCCACATTATTTATCATGTGGGCTGCGTCACATATGATCTTCACAGTGGAGAACAGTAATTAGCTGTATAGTGATTAGTGAAGCATATTTCATTTGGAATGTTAAAGGCTACTATTTAGGCCTACCTGTACATTAATGCTGTGGACAGATTTCCTATTCACATAGTCTCCTTCATTTATTGAAGGAGCTATGATAGGAATGTGAGTGCCATATATGCAGCCAATCACACCTGGAAACCCTAAAATATATCAAATTGACTGATTAGTGCTTCAAGTCTCAAAGCTTTATAACATAAATGAATTACTGCTTAGACTGATACCTGCAATTCTGTGGAACTCTTCTTTGAGAAGTCTGGTGGGTCTGTGACTTGGGAACACTACAAACGTGCATAGTAGCCGTTTCAGTGCAAGTGTCACATTTCGGACAGCCCGACAGACAGTTGCCTTGGACACATGCTCTGCATCACCGACGCTATACAAAAAACTGCCGTTGGCAAAAAAACGAAGTGCAATACAAAGAATTTGCTCGGAACTGAGAGCGTGTCCACGATGTGTCATGTGAGCGATGTGAGGGCTGAGAATATTGTTTATATAAATTATTGATGATGCAGAGAAACGGAAACGCTCAAACAGGTAGCTACTCATCAGGGAATGATAAAACATCCAAGTATCTGCGCCTCGACATCAACTGGCTCTTCAATAAAAGGACACGCCATGTCTGCCACTGCCTTCAGTCTGCAGGCTTCAACTTAAGAGCAGGAGAAACTCGGGGTTAGTTGAAGAAAACCTGCCAGCGAGCAGGTTAGGTTCACGGAGTATGTTGCCGGGGTAACTGACTCAGAGTAAAGCTGAACTGGCTTTGTGAAACTGAAAAACCAGAGTTTCCCTCATCTCAGGGTTAACTAACTCAGAGTTTTCACTAAACCTGCTTTCTGAAACGGGCCCCAGGAGTCCGCAAACGGCAACAATCACTTCTCCTCCATGCTGTGGTTCACTCTGACAGCTCATTGGTCAGTGGACGGCAGCTCATTTGCATTAAAGCTATAGACACCAGAAAAAGCACATTCTGACGGCTTCAAAGAAATGTTTTCTGGAACTCATATACTACGTTCACTTGTCGGGAAAACACCATAATACATATTTTAAGATAAGATGGTAATCAGAAGAGGAGAGGATTTATCAGAGATCATAAAAATACAGTACAATTCTTCAGCAGCTGACTTTGGACCTGGGAGTCTTTATTCTTGGTTGCTCGCTGTGTCTCCATGAAGAGTGATCACTCTATATATCTACCTGCTAAATTTAAAGGTTCTAGTCAGTCTATTGAGAAGAGGTGAGGATTTATCAGAGATGATTAAAATACAGAATCTATCAAACATCTATAAATCCTGGTTCTTGTTTTTCTAGAGGAGTCCAACAGGAGAGAGCAGACTCCCCTGGACCCAGCTCTGTCTCCTTGAAGAGTGACTTATCTATGAATCATCCTCCGCAATTCAAAGATGGAAGCACCTCCAGAAAAAAGAGGTAGGAGATTCAATCAGACGATGAAAACAGACAATTATAATGTTATCAGACTGTCCGATACTGATGTTTACAAGTTAAAGAATATATATTATATCTCTCTGTCTGTCTGTCTCTCTACTTTGTGTGTGTTCTCTCCACAGACAACCCAAGGAGAGGTCAAAGGCTACCAGTACTCAGACTGTACAGCAGCATCAACCAGAGCTGATCAAGGTGGGTAAATGTCCAAAAAGATATTTTACTTAAGCTCTACATGAACATTAAATAGCATCTCCTTCTGCTAATAGTCTCCAGGCACAAAGCTCTGCCTGAAGGAGAATAACCAGAAGGAACCAGCTGCTAAACTGTTGGGCGGTAAGAGACTCTTAATTTGAAGACAGAGGAGACAATTATTTTGAAGCGTAGAAGAGACTCTTATTTGTTCTGTTCAGACTAAATGACACAATGGGCCTATCTTATAAAAATCGGAAATGACGTCACACCGGGTAAACATTCTTCCGGCGTAGTCATTTTTGTATTGCCGTCAATGCAAAAATGGATCGTTTCTTCGCCACTTCCCTGGTGGGTTTTCCGAAATTGCGATTCGAAGATGTGCAGAAGATTGTGGAGACACACTCAGCAACACCACAGCCCAGGCTGACAAAGGGGTACAAGTTTTTTGTGGAGGAGTTTGTACACAATTATCAAGGTAAGTTGTCTAAGGTGTTTTGTTGTTGTCAGTAGGCTACTCAATGGCCGCCTTGCTCATTCATGTTTTGTGATGACAAGCAAACCATATACGATCCATATAAATTGTCAGAAATATTGTCTGTGTGTGAAATGTGTGTAAAATGATCATATTTGTTACGTGTAGACTATAATATTATGAATATAATTAGCCATGGTGGCTATGAAGTCTCCGTGTGTAGTGTTAGCATTTTAGCATTAGTTTAGCCAAGGATAGGTTCAGCTAGTTATTTGCTGACCAGTTTTCTTCCGATCAGCGACATATTATTAACATTATGTATATGCTAAGTGTCAAATATAGTTGATGGAAAGGTGGTAGTGAGAGGTAGATGCAACCGCTCGATGAGGAGGAATGAGGAGCCCCACACACTACATGTTTCTGCTGAGTTAGGGCCCGTTGGCCAAAGTCTGTTAGTTTTGATAGTCTGTCTGGACTAACAACTGCAGTTGCAGTTTTCCTCTTCTTCTGAAGTTCAGATCATTTTCATTGTTCTTTCCTACAAACAGTAGCGTGCTTAAGACTTGGCCCACCTAGCTTGTTGCAATGTTGTGGCTGTACAGACCTATCTATTTTTCTTCCTCTTCATTAAGGCACAAGCCGTAAATAAAGGAAATTTGTAGAGTGCATTAAAAGGACAAACATCTAGTTCATGTTATTACATTGCTAAAACAACAGATGTAATGGTGGCCCAAGAGTTTTGCACGGAACTGTACATGGTTTTTCTGCGGTTGCAGGCTCCTTGCCAGTTTCCAATGGCCTTATATCAAGGTCCTACCTACTAAGTTCAGTAACTCAATTCTTATGGTGTTCACAGATAACCCTGGAGGCTGTTGGACAACTGGGTCTCTCAGAGCTGTAGCTTTGCTGCGGGCAAAGGCTTCTGTAGCCATATAACCGCTCTGCTGTTCCAGACAGCGCATTATGTGCAGCTGGGCCTTGATGTGGTTCCACCTTCCCTGGCCTGTACCAGTCAACCACAGATGTGGCATCGACCTCGAACCCACGTGTGCTGTTGTGTCCTCTGTTCAAATCATACACTTCAGTATTTGTCTAGAGTATATGAGCATTTCCTGTATTGTTGTTCGCCTCAGGGAATCCATCCAGAGGCTGTGAGTGACCTGGTGGTGAAGAAACCCAAGTCGGTGGGGAAGACTGGAGTCAAGTCCACACTCTACAGAGCGTATGCTGGTAAGACATTTGTTTTGCAATTTGCACTCTGTTAAACTTGCTCATTAGGGAATATCCAGAGGGAATATCCAGCTTGGAGTTGGTACCATCTCAGCTGTGCTGACCTGGAAGATGTCAGCAATGACTTGTTCTTTAAGGCCAGTTGCTACTCTACAACAGTAGATGAAAAACTCATCAATGGCTGGAATCTTCCTTGAAGGGCTTGGTGTTGGAATCGCCTCTTGTCCAGTCCTCTGTGCTTTGCTCCAATAAAGAATATATTGTGTTGAGGGGCAAAACAGACTCCCAAAACACTTGAAACACTTCTTGAGATAGAAACCGAGTATAATATGTCATGGTCTGATCAGACACACAAAATCTGTTGAGGACAGTTTGTGGCCCCATGGACATTTCTTGCAGCCTTGCCTCCAGCTCAGCAATATACTCCAGGGCATCATCCAGTGCACCTACAAAAAAAGAAGACAAATCAGTCTTCATTACCATTCATTCGTATTCACCCTTTCTTTTTATTGTATTGTTATTCTGTATACTTAAGTTTATTTATATTTATTATTATTACATTTATTTGTACTGTTTTCTGTTTTTCTTTTTTATGTATTAACTATAGGTTGAGTGTTGTACATAGAGTAAAAACCAAAGTCAAATTCCTCGTTTGTTCGCAAACCTGGCCAATAAAGCTGAATCTGAATTAATATGTATCCCCAGTTTAACAGTGAGTCTGATGTTGATTGAATGTTTTAACGTTAACCATGCCATGTTTGGCAAAATTATACAATAGCCCAACAAGTGTTGAACAGAAATAACAGACATAACAGCTAGTTAGCACACATCTACTTACTGGCAGGGGGGCGTGTCGCGTAGTCATGTTCCCCGGTACCTCTCCGGTCCGTTTGTGTTTTGTCCTCTCCTTCAGCTTTCAGGCATGCAAACTGGCTCGGGGTGAAAAAGGTGAGAATGATGCGTGAGCTGAGAAAAACACAGACCCACTATAGGGTTCCAGGTTTATACTCCGGGAAGTTTTCTTTTACATTTTTTAATGTGTTAGGGTTAGTCACAAGCTAAAAAAATTACAGGACTGCGCACAATTACGAACAAAGCATTAATTTATTATGTGCAAGGGCAGCCCCAATAGGTACATAATTTATCACAAAATTAAGAAAGAATATTGAGAAGAATAAAAAGAGGTGGGAGGACAGGGCAATAGGAGTAGGCCTATGCCATTATTTATTTTTCTTCTTGGCCTGGACCAGTGTCTCAAGGGCCCGCTTTCGAGCGACTTCTCTCGGCTATATCGACTAGTATGTATCAACACAACTGGTGACCCGCTGAAAAATTGTCTTTTGGCGCGTTTCCACCGGAGGGTGCGTTCGGTTCGGTTCGCAAAGTTGCGGCACGGTTCGCGTTTCCACCGCCAAAAGTGGGCGTGACATGGGGATAAAAACAAACCGCGAGGTATTATTCTGGACAATGGACGTGTCGCGTAAAACGTTGGCAAGGAGGTGGAGCATGGACCTATTAAAGAAGACAATACTTTATTAAAGCATGCAATTGTGATGTAGAACAAAATAAAAAGAAAACCAAGGTGCTTGCATGATATTGAAGCCTACAGCGATCGTTACTTAACTTGTGTGGTGGTGCCTTATCATTTGTTTACCCTCGCACTCTCATTGGCTGAATCGATGAGAACGTTTTAGATAATATAAGGTCGCGGGGAGACGAAGCTCTGTTCGTTTGTATATTTTATTTACGTGACCATATTTTTGTTATGTTTGTTTTGGGAATCAGTTCTCGTCGTTCACCTTCGGGATGTTTACGTGGCTGCCGCGGCGATCGACATCCGGCCTACCATGAGGGTACTGTCGGCGGTGGAAACGCTCGGTGGATACGAGGCATTTAAAGGCTCCGCTGGGCTCACGCTTGGCCGTTTCAGATGGTAGGCGACTTTCCGCTCGCGCTGTCGGATGTCCGCGCGGCTTCACGAGCGAGCGCATGCGTTCGACGAGCACGGAAGCGACAGTTCCACGGGAGTGCGCCCACTTGTCGTGCCGCCTGACAGAATGCTGCGCCTTCTCTCTGTCCGCTCGCTATTAGCAGGCGCTACAAGGACTCCATGGCTGGCCATCAGACCCCCCCCCCCCCCCCAAATGTTTTCTCAACGGATCTCCACGAATCACACAAGTGGTCAATTTTGTCTTCAAAACGGCGAATTTCGCCGAAAGGTGACTAGTTTGCATGCCTGAGCTTTTCGAGCTGACACCCGTTTATACACGGGTGTTTTTTTCGGGGCTGTGGTGTAGCTGTTCCAGTCAAAACGACTAGGAACAGCTCCAGTATTCAGCGTAGCACTCCCGTCGTCATAATCAGCCGCTGAGAAATGCCGACTACAGACCAGTGTACTCCCCTTCTGAATTACGAAATTAACTCCTTCATTCCGTCTGATCGCCACTGCTGTATTGGGTATTATTTGGGAAGTCGTGGAAATGTAAATACGGTTGTTTTTGTTTTGAATTGGCGCATAGAGGTAGACAACAGAAGCTTTTGTTTTTTGACTGCGCCATTGTCAAATATCATGGACTACGCGACCGGAAGTCACTTTACCCGGTGGAGGCAAAATCGAACGCCGAACCAGGAAGTTGTGAGATAGGCCTATGGAAGATTTTTACATCCCTAGCTTTTCATTGTCGAGATATCTTTCCTCGTGTTAGGGTAAGGGTATGAGGTTAAATGGTATTGATCCAGATATATAGGTTTAATGTGGGTCTATCAGAATACAGAATGTTAAACAATCTGCTTCAAATAAACAACAACTCAGTGGAAGAGATGCAGAACTATCTTGTTATATCAGCATAACAAGATGATTAACTATCATTATTACTATCATGAGACCAATAATATTGGTATTGAAATAACTTCAAAAAGCAAGGTATTTTTTAATAAACTTCCGGTACGCTAACTAAGTTGTTGATGCTTAGTTTTATGTGTAGGGACCCTAGTCCTGCTACTGCAGAGGTTGTGTGATATTTTGAGCAATATTGGTGGTTAAAAAATGACGATTTGGAAGCGTTATGCGCACAGCCCCTAGACAATGCCCTGTTAGCTATTTGGGCTCTCAGCCTTGCTCCACTGAAAACATGTCTGTAGGGCTTATTTGATCCGTTTTCATGCAGAAAAAAAGACCCTGGGTTGAAAAAAATTAAAGATTCACCATTTTGAATCTGTAACGCGCAGTCCTTGTTATGACCAGTTTCTTCGACCAAAGTTATAAAGCCACTAAATATCATGAAGTTGATTATTTAAGAGGAAATATTGACCTGTTTCCACTGATTTCACCATCCACTATCTGATGTCTTCTGTTGTTTTCTCATTTAGGATCTGCTGCTGTCAAGTGCCAACATAAATTCAAATCTCATTTGATGAAGAAGTTCAGGCGGGTGTTTGAGGGAATTGCTATAGCAGGACAGCCAACCGGTCTGAATGACTTCTACACAGAGCTCTACATCACAGAGAGAGTCAGTGGAGAGGTCAACAAGGAACATGAGGTCAGACTGATTGAAACAGCTTCCAGGAGACTGGCCAAGGAGGAAACACCAATCAAATGTGAAGACATCTTTAATCCCTTACCTGGACAAGATCAACCAATCAGAACAATAATGACAACTGGAGTGGCCGGCATTGGTAAAACCATCTTAACACAAAAGTTCACTCTGGACTGGGCTGAAGGCAAATCAAACCAGGACATACGCTTCACATTTCTCCTCACATTCAGAGAGCTGAATTTACTGAAAGGAAAAGAGTTTAGCTTGGTGGAACTTCTTCATCACTTCTTTATTGAGACCAAAAAAGCAGGAATCTGCAGATTTGACTGGTTCCAAGTTGTCTTCATCTTGGATGGTCTGGATGAGTGTCGACTTCCTCTGAACTTCCAGAAGAACACGATCAGGACTGATGTCACAAAGCCGACCTCAGTGGACGTGCTGCTGACAAACCTCATCAGGGGCGACCTGCTTCCCTCCGCTCGCATCTGGATAACCACATGCCCTGCGGCAGCCAATCAGATCCCTGCTGAGTGTATCGACATGGTGACAGAGGTGAGAGGGTTCAACGACCCACAGAAGGAGGAGTACTTCAGGAAGAGATTCAGGGAGGAGACGCTGGCCAGCACAATCATCTCCCACATTAAGAAATCAAGAAGCCTCCACATCATGTGGCACATCCCAGTCTTCTGTTGGATCACTGCGACAGTTCTGGAGGACATATTCAAGAAATCCCAGATAAAAGAGATACCCAATACCGTGACTCAGATGTACATCCACTTCCTGAGGGTTCAGTCCATACAGGGGGACAGGAAGTACCATGGGAGAGCTGAAACAGATCCACACTGGAGTTCAGAGACCAGGGAGATCATTGTTTCTCTGGGAAAACTGGCTTTTAACCAGCTGGAGAAAGGCAACCTTATCTTCTATGAGGAAGACCTGGCAGAGTGTGACATCAATATCAGGGCAGCCTCGGTATACTCAGGAGTGTTCACCCAGATCTTTAAAGAGGAGTGCGGGCTGTACCAGGACAGGGTGTTCTGCTTTGTCCATCTGAGTGTCCAGGAGTTTCTAGCTGCCCTTTATGTCTTTCTGTCCTTCCTCGACACTGGTGTCAATCTGCTCTCAGAAGAACTACAAACCTCCAGGAAAGATAAACTCTCTAAACTCTTTCTCTACCAGAGTGCTGTGGACAAGTCCTTACAGAGTAAGAACGGACACCTGGACTTGTTCCTCCGCTTCCTCCTGGGCCTCTCTCTGGAGACCAATCAGGTTTTCCTACGAGGTCTGCTGGGACAGGGAAAAAGTATATCACTGACCGCTAGGGCTTTGACTTTTGGCCAAAAATCATATTCGAAGTTCGTTTGTTTATTAATATTAGTATTCGAATATATTCGAATATTTATTAATAATATTTTGACCATTAAATGCCTTCAGTAATACCTGGGCTGAATCCGAGTACTTAGTACATACTATTTATGTTCAGTGTCTACTACAGCTATGCGTAGAACGCCTAGAACGGTCTACAGCTATGCGTAGAACGCCTCTGAACTCTTCCGAACGCCGCCGTAACTCCACCGGATGTTTGGAGATGACGTGTCTCCCCTCAGATGCCGGCAAAATTACCTTGATAAGTTACCTGTTTTCCATCTTGTCATCGTTGCTATTAAATTAAAAATGTCTTTTTACTTAATTACTTACTTTACTTTTTTACTCTTTTTAATGTCTCTTTTTTTCGCCGCTTTCTATGACGTCTTTCTAAGCCGCTGTTGGTAGTGTCGGGTCAGCCATCTCTTCTTCGTTCGTTACCACACCCGTAGTCTGGTAACGACCTACCGTTGTATACTGTGGCGGTAGTACGCATTCGGAAACGTTTTCCGTGCTACACAATGCACACTGAGCATTCGGACGCGCTATATTTGTGGCGTACTACAAAATGCATACTATAAGTATGAGTATTCGGATTCAGCCCTTGATTGGGCTTTGCGAGGTTTGTTTACCGGCGTTGCTATGGTTACCGGTCTTGCGTGTTCCAACTGTTTATTATGTTTCTAATAAATCGCTGTCTAATCAATACTTCATTCACTGCCTCTTCCGTGGTCATTACAATATTATGAATAGACTGCATGGGTTCTCCGACGTCTCTCCCTCTTGGCCTGCCCATAACAGGTTCGAATATTAAGGGCTGCCTAATATTCGTTCGAATTATTTTTATTTTTTTTGATATTCGAATTATATTCGAATCACGAAGTTCGAAGTCAAAGCCCTACTGACCGCTAAGATTAAAGAAGGTCTGCTGGGACTGACAAGAAGTAGCTTGCGGACCATTCAGAGAACAGTCGCTTATATCAAAGAGAAGATAAATGGAGATCTCTCGCCAGAGAGAAGCATCAATCTCTTCTACTGTCTTAATGAGCTGAACGACCGTTCTCTAATGAAGGAGATCCAACACTACCTGACATCAGGAAGAACCTCCAGAGAATCGCTCTCCCCTGCTCAGTGGTCAGCTCTGGCATTCATTATTCTGACATCAGAAGAGGAGCTGGACGTGTTTGACCTGAAGAAATACTCTGCTTCAGAGCAGGGTCTTCTGAGGCTGCTGCCAGTGGTCAAAGCATCCAAAACATCTCTGTAGGTTCACTAATAACATGGATTACATACAATCCATGAAATTATATGATATGGATAGGTTCAAATAATATGCAAAAGATCTTTGTATGTTGATAACATCATGTACCGTATTGACCCAAATATAAGACAAGGTTTTTGTTAAAAAAATACGTCTGAAAAATCGGGGGGTTGCCTTATATCTGCGATATAGACAAAATGATGGGAAAGTGGGGGGAAACTCAAGAGGGCGCCAAAACGATAATTTTTTATGGCGTTTTGATTTAAATAAACTGTCCTCCGCCTAGAGCTTAGATCGGGCCCAGAAAATCAAGCCCGACTCGGCCCGAGCCCGTGCACGTACTGTCGGAGCCCGGCCCGACCCGAAACATAACTTTAATTATGAGCCCGAGCCCGATTTCAACCAGTTTTTTTTTTAATACATATGTAACTTTGTACACATTTTTGGATACTAGGCCTACTCTGCTAAATATTTTTATGTAGCAGATTTAAGGGATAATGTATAGAACGCTGGTTATCGGGAAATTAAGCCCAGACAGGTCGAACAGCACACCGACCGACGCGCAGCGAAGGTGTCTTGCGTCGCCCTGAAGGGGCTTATTTTCGATAATGACCGGCGACGTTCTATACATTATCCCGCTTATTACACGGCTACTTGCCAAAACGACAAAATAACTTCAAATGGTGTGTCTTTTTACAATTTATTCGTTACCAGCTTTCGTAATGTTGATCAGCAGAGAAATACATTTTCCGCAAAGACGGTGACGTTGCGGTAGATTGATGGTTAAATAATGTCACACCATGATCGGTTATACTTGCAGGCACTCATTTGCAAGTGCACTGATTGCTGTCCTAGGTTAGCCTATAGCTAGCATTATGCCTTCTATTTCTTGATCTTCTGACTAAGTTGACCGGTACATACGACATAATCGCTGTCACTATATAAAGAAAACGTTGACTTTCACAGTAAAAATAAATAAAAGTGTCGTTATTGTATGCACTGCTGTTCATTGACTAGCTCCAGCGCTCGTTGCTGGTTGCTAAATGATAGCAATTCTCCGCTCATTCTCCTCTGACCATGCATTTAATTGGCTTTGACCGCCATCAGTTCTCGGCAATTCCTCATTCGCCCTCTTTTTACTGCTGTGGGCCATAGATGTTATTTTTGGTTCTTGCCACCTCTTAGACGCAATAGTTTGCTGTAGACAAAATATTTCTTCCCACGCAGAGTGTACAGCGGACGTAAGTGTTTTTTACATCTTTTACTGAGTCAAACTCAAAGTAATGTCTGAACTTCCATGAATTAAATGCTCCATGTTCGTTCTCTCTCCCGCACTCCATGTCTTGCACACGCGTGTCTGTTGTTTACTTCTAGACGTTGCTACGTCACTGTCACGAGACAGTCTCACAAAGCAAATAGGCCTACGGCAAAATTCCAAATTCTTTTACTGTCTATGGCAAAAATAAATCACGGTTTGGTAACGCAGTAACACAGGCGGCTTGAAGGAAAGTAAAAGCAATCAAATTACTATTTTTGCAATTGTAATCCCTTACTTTACTCGTTATTTGAAAAAAGTAATTGGATTACAGTAACGCCTTACTTCTAACGCGTTACTGCCCATCACTGGTAATAAAGGCCTATAATATTTCTGTTTATGGCATAGACTCCTCCTCAGATTAGGCCAATTAACCAATGATAAAAAAAATAAAAATAATCATCGATCAAAGGCCCGGCCCGGCCCGTGGGTCGGGTCGGGCTCGGGCAGAGAATCTAAACTCTACCTCCGCCCCTCACAACAGTCATTTTGACACATTGCACTTCATTTATTAAATTGTGTAACCAAGTAATCCAAATATACACTTATGGTGTTAAAATGTTTTTTCCCAATGAATTATCACTAGTTTTCTACTATTTTCGGTCGAAAACAAGATTATGTCCATAAAAAGCAATATTTTTCCAGAAATAAGTATCAAAAGGGGGGGAGAAGTCTTATATTCAGGTTGTCTTATATTCTGGTGAATACGGTATTACTATTGTACTCACAAGAGAATAAACATACTAGTAGAATATAAAAGTTACAAAAATATACCATCTCACAGCTGTACTATTAACTTATAATGAACTACCGTACACACACAGAATACTAGAATATGGAAGTAGTATTCAACTAAAAAAATATTTTGCAAACACAATTACAAATCTATTCAACATTTTTCTTCCAATACATAAATAACTCTTGTACATCTAATTATTTAGTAAATATTATTGCAACTAGTAAAATTCCTTCATTATGTTATAAGTTAAAGATTTATTTTAATTTAATCACAGTTCCTACATGTTCTGTATATTTTTTGTGAAGGCTGAATGGCTGTCATCTGTCAGAGAGATGCTGTGAAGCTCTGGCCTCAGTTCTTAACTCCTCTAGTCTGAGAGAGCTGGACCTGAGTACCAATGATCTGCAGGATTCAGGAGTGAAGCTGCTCTCTGCTGGATTGGGGAGTCCACACTGTAGACTGGAAACTCTCAGGTCAGTTTTACTAAATGTGCAAACAGTTACACCGCAAGGTTCAATATCAGAAGACATTTAACAGATTTACATCCAGAAAGGTTAGGTCATAAATAAATTGTTTTCATAAGAATAACTCATAAATCATATTCATATTTGTGTATATATGACAGTTTAGGTACACATTATATTCTTAGTTTGTTAATGTTGGTATAAGGTGTATGATCAGTGGCGGCCGGTCAATAGGGGGCGCTAGGGCGCCGCCCCCATCAAAATTTCAGGAAAAAAGTATAGACACAGTAAGCATAAATTACATAATAAAAAGTAATTACCACGTCTGTTCAGTGTTCACTCATACAATGGGTTTTACTTTTACATTTTTATGCCTTTCCATTCAATATTGGGTTTATTCTGGGTTGTTTCATGCATTTCAATAGCGAGGGGCGCCGGCCAAATGAGTGTGTATGTGGCCTCTTAAACTTTTGGCTTCCATGTGACTTCATGCTGGTCTCTAATTGGTCACTTCAAGATTCTCCTCCGGGCGCAGCTCTCTGCGCCCCTGGCCAATCAGCGTGCTTGGGCTCATTTTTCATCCAGTCTGATTGATTCATGATACCGTCAGTCAAAGTCACTCCCCTGGCAACGGAGCCGTGCCTGTCACTCAAAGAGCGACAGACAGGCCCACGCGCACACGGAGCAGACAGAAAAAAACAACAACGAGAAGACAGGAGGAGACATGGCGACAGCAAACGAAAATTCGGTTGTTTCGTTACGCAGTAATCCTTTCTCGAGGCGTTCGGTGGAGGAAAAAAAAAGAATAAAGGAGCTTGGACCGGAGCAGCCTGATATACAAATCCAGCAGCAGGCAAGTGACAGGGGAAGGAGTTACACTAGAGGCTTCTCCCGTTTGTGTTACACCAAACACAGTTGGCTAGCTGGATGTGGAGTTAGCAATGCTCTCTATTGCTTTCCATGCTTGCTTTTTCAAAGTGTTGGCAGTGGCACTGAAGCTCTGTGGACAACAACTGGGGTCAGAGACCTGAAACATCTCTCTGAAAAATGCAAACGGCATGAAAGTAGCCGTAGCCACCTTGACAACAGCATGAAGCTACAGTTTTTTGGCCGAGTTAGCATTGAAACACCATGACCCAGGAGAGGCTGAATGCACTGGCCATGCTCTCCATGGAAAAGAGACTTGTTTGTGAAATGACAGATTTCAATCAGAAAGTCATTGAAAAATTTGCTGGCCTGAAGGAGAGGAGAGCAAAATTTATGTTCAAGTAGTTTGTTGTGTTGTAATCCCCGCCCGCCAGTGCGCCCCCCCAGATTTTTTTAGCACCAGCCGTCACTGTGTATGATGTGTAACATTCTTATTTTGATTATCATGTAGTCAGACAGTAGCTGGGGTTTAGAGGTTTTTAGTAAAGTTTAATAACTGCCTTTTCATAATGTAACGGTAAATTATAGTAACTTGTTTCGTAATTTAACATCTACGTGAAATCTATCTCCTAATATAATCTTTTTGCAATCAAATTGTATTTCAAAAATACAAATTAATTGGCAAAATGGTGAAATATTTTTTTCAATAAAAATATACCGAAAAATTCAGTTTACTTTGTACATACATATTTTCAAATACAGATTCAGATAAGTGAATAGACAAAAAGAAACAGCAATAATAAAAAAGGACAAGAAATGTGGAGCTCTTTCCAAAACGCAAGAAACGCCTAATAAAAAACAAATGAGTTTGTCAAGCCATTTTGCTGTGTACTGAACCTATTCACTGCTCCATCAGCGTTTAATTCAAAGTCGCTATATTTCCTTGTTTAAAATGTACCGCAAGATGCAGTTTTTTTCCAAACCGCGACAAGCGCTTTTTTTCCTTTGGCGGCCCTCAGTCAAATTTTGGGTTCCTAAATTGGCCCTCAGTTGTCAAAACTTTGAGAACCCCTGCTCTAGATCAATCAGAATCCGGTTAGCGTTCTAGTTAATCGACACGGCTGCACACTGAAACCATGTCACAAGTGTTGGACAACCGGGGGGGGGTTGCCCTCGTCAAGCAGTCGTGGTGTAAAAAAACTTAGGTTGTAGCAAAACTGTGTTCACCTAATCTGGTATGCCTGACCATTAACTGCAGACCATTCTACATACCGAGGGAGCTACAGTGCATCCTACTGACAGTTGTTTTCATTCCCGCGTCAGCCAATTGGGAAGAGGCACTGACGGAACTCTATAGTATGATCAGTAAATATGAGAATATATACCCTGATGCTGCTTTTGTGGTGTTAATCATTGGAACTCAAAGTATCTGATCACATTGCCATTCTACTGCAAACAACATACAGCAAAAACTCAAAGCAGAGCCTTTCACAGTAATGACAGTACAAGAATGGTCAGATGAAGCACTATCTGAACCGAGAGACTGCTTACAAACAACTAACATGGATATTTTCAGGGTAGCCACGGACGACATTCACGACTATACTGATACAGTGAGTTGCTACATTAGCTGGTGCACATCCATCTGTGTGCCCCCCAGGATTGACAGAAGATTTCCAAATCAAAAACCAAATGGTTTAACTAGAACCTAGCCAAGATCAGTATTAAGTTCAACTCAAGTTGATTAGGATGGAGTTCATCACAGGAACTGAAGTGAAGGTCAGGGCGAGGAGTGTACTGTTCCAAGTCAAACAAGCCATAACTTAACCTAATCTGTATTTATAATAAGTATTTGGGACTCAGCTGTGTATCCAAGGTCGACAACGCATAGAGACGGGTGGTAACTTAGAGATAGAACTGAATAAAAGGAGCAGAAAAATGCAGAAGAATCGAGGAATCCTGGCCGTGGGGACTCCATGAAGGACGAAGAAAGAACGAGAACGAAACTCTCGCCGAAACACCCTACAAAAACTCAGCCCATCGGAAGCAAGCCTTATCCCTCAACCAGCCAAGCAAGGATTCCTCCAGTAGCCCTTCGGGGCTAGGAAGGCCACCTGCCATGGGACCAATTGAATAGACTATTCCGGCCACAAGGAAAGATTGAGATTCTCTCTCTTTTCCCCCACCCTGATCCTAAGGACCACCAACCAATTGGAGAGAGGTAGAATTCGATACCAAGATTATTAGACAATGCCAAACTAGATATTCCCATCATGTGCCGCAGATGTCTTTTTTAATTTTTTATTAGAAATATCTTTGACGGTGTATTTTTAGCCATTACAGCGTGTGTCTTATTAATCATTTTTGACAGTTTATTTCGCTTTATGCAATGTTACAAATATTAATCCTGCAAATAAAACTATAATCAACCCATCCTTTTTCATCAATCAGCAAACATCTTTTTCAAGAGGATTTAGAATAGCGCTTGTGAACCGTCAGCGAAATCAGTATAACCATCGTGAATCTAGGAGGTTACTTAGTCAAACTAATGAAACATGCCTAGAGTTATTTATTTCCAATCTCTTCAACAATCCAGGCAAACTTCAGAGTCCACGGATCCCAGGGTAGAGCTATCAAACAGACGCGTTCGGTAGCCACGGTCCTGACCAGGGTTATGCTCAGGGGTAGGGCGCCGGAGCAAGCGGGGTAGGTGCCGACCTGTTACAACCGTTACTGGATACAGGTTTCACTAAGTCCTCCTCCCGTTAGGCGGCATAGTTGACGGATCTAACAATACGCAATCGGTTTGTTTTGTCAATTGGACTGTTTATGTAACAGTACAGCACCTAATCCTATTGGACTTGCATCAGATATCACTGTAGTTTGAGAATCATGCATAAAGTAAGCTCTTCATGGTAATGAATGAACTTTCAGTCTCGCTTGTCCACTGCCATTCCTGACCTTTTCTTGTTAATCTTCTGAGCGGCTCTGATAGGTTTGCATAGTTTGGAATGAACTTCATCAGAAATCTCCATGTGCCTAAGAAAGAATGAAGATGTGTCACGTTCTCTGGTCTTGGTGCTTGCTAATGGCTTCCACTTTATTTGGGTCAGGTTTGACTCCTCCTAAAATGGCATGTCAAAACTTTTCCATTTGTTTCAATCCAAGTAGACATTTATCTTTCTTCAGTGTTAATTATTTTTCTTGAATCTTCTATGATCTTTTGAAGACTTTCTCAGCCTTTCTTCCAACTGGTCCTCATCATCTGCATACAGAACCATGTCGTCCATGTAGCATACAATTCCTGGCATTCCACATCATCAGATCCATAGCCTTCTGGTAGCCCTCAGGTGCTGATGACACCACCTGTAGCAGCCTCTGTGTGTTATGAATGTAGTCATCATGTTTTGCATAAACTTTGGATCCTTGAACTGCCTGCAAAATACTATCCACTGAGGCAAAGGATGGCGTTCTCTGATCACAGCTTTGTTCGCTTCTCTGAGGTCAAAGCATAGCCTCATCTCTGCTGTAACACTTTTACTAGTTGAATATTTTTCTCCTTTTTGGCTGTTCTTTTTCATACAGCAGCATGCATAGTGTCTGACCCTCTTACAAAATAATCATTTAACTGTCCTGGCACCACATTCATCCGGTGAGTGGTTTGACAGTCCATATCCGTGACATTTCATTGTGCATGCGTCATCTCCCGTCTTTTGCGGGCTCCTTTCTTCTCTTGTGCGCCGCGCGCGCTAAACTGCTGCTCCAACTCCTATTCAAGTTCGCTTGGTTTACTGCTCTCCCACAGTGCTAATATTCTCTGCAATGTCAGCCCTTTTTCCTGAGGCAATTTATCAGTCTTTTGTTCATCCACTTTTACCAAAGATGTAATAGGACTCCATCCAATGGGTGAATTCTGTGTATAGGTCCGCAGCTCCCATGTTCTAAGGGTAAGGAGGTGAAATTTGTGCCAATGCATATCAAACTGCTGGTTGTCCCTGTCCAGCGGCAGCGCACTCTTGGTTAGCATCTTCCATCCTGCTAATCAACGTATCGGGCTAGTTTTTTTAGATGTTTTCGACGTCGCTGTTCTGAATGTTAAATCTGTTTTGTTCTTCTCGACATCTGGAAGGTCCTTCGGTCAATCCAACAATCCTCGTCGCCATAAATGTTGTGTTGTCCAATAATGAAACAATCGTCTACATTTATTTTTCTTTATTTCCAACTCTCATCATCTTACATGCGTGACTCGCATCTTCCTGTTTCACGTCCCCCTCCCCACGTCTACCACGTCCTGTCCAACATAATAAGTGCATGCTTCATCAACTATGCTACAAAACCTTTAACAATATCCCAAAATACTCTGGGGTCCTCAACTGAGCCTACCTTGAATTCAAGGAATTAATTTAGTTCTGTTAAGAATTGTGATCTATAATACTCAGTAACTAGGGAGGAGGTATTAAAGCGCCATCTAGCGGCACGTTTTGAGGCACAACCAAAGTAGCTTGACAGAGTATTCACTTATTTTCTGATAATGCAATGGGAAGCAATACTGCAACATACATTTTTTGGAACAGTTGCGGCAAAGAAAAAATAAAAGTCCTAGTCCTTCACTGTCGGGTTGAGAGAGCGCCACATGTCAACAAGTCCCATATTAGTGCAGAGTGGTGTGTAGTGCTAGTTTCTGATGTGGATTGTTACTGCATAGCCTCTGGTTCACTCCGACACCTAGGGATGGGAATCGAGAACCGGTTCTTGTTCAGAACCGGTGCCGAGTCAACCGATTCCTTGGAATCATTAGCAAGCCTGCTTAACGATTCCGCTTATCGGTTCCGGTCGCGGCAAATGCGTCATGACGTCACACACACGCTGCTTTGTTTTGGTTCAGAACGCAGCAAACATGGCGCCGTCGAGGAAGAGGCGCATTGTGCGTTCACACCAAAGGCGATGGGGCGACAAGATCCCATACAAAGTGAACGTAGAGACGTGTATCGCGCAAATTTTTCGCCAGAGAAAACCGGCGACAAGGTTTGATTTGTCGCGCCACACTATCGCCGTGCACAGGCGAGCGCGTTCACGAGGAGTTGTGCTGCTTTGTTTTGGTTCAGAATGCAGCAAACATGGCGCCGTCGAGGAAGAGGCGCATTGTGCGTTCACACCAAACGAGATGGGGCGACAAGATCCCATACAAAGTGAACGTAGAGACTTGTATCGCGCAAATTTTTCGCCAGAGAAAACCGGCGACAAGGTTTGATTTGTCGCGCCACACTTTCGCCGTGCACAGGCGAGCGCGTTCACGAGGAGTTGTGCCGCAACAAATTTCAACTTTGACGCAAATTTTGCGTGATGACAGCCAATCAGCGTTCAACAGTGTGACAACCGAGTGAAATGTGTAACGTAACAGCCAATCAGCAATCAACCGTCAAACTCAGTGCAGTGCAGTCCGAGGTGAACTGCAGCATGGAGGAGAAAGTGATTGTTGCAGTTTGCGACTCCCGGAGCTCTATATATAATAGTGTATATATATAATATCACGGCCAACAGCTCTGTGCGCCTCCGGATGGCCGTAGTGTGGGGAGCTCTCATAGGGATTGGGCTTCTCGGGGTTTGTTTACCGGCGTTGCTATGGTTTCCGATCTTGTGTGTTCCAACGGTTTATTAGGTAGGCCCATCTAATAAATCTCTGTCTAATCAATACTTCATGAAGTTGAATTTTGTTACAAGTTTAATGCAAATGAGCACTGTTAGCATTCCAAAAGGCACAAGCTCTTACTTGACTGTTTTCAGTCTGTGTTTTTAGTTTTATGGCACAAAATGATGGCATTTGGGCTTAAAAAGCCAAACATATGTTTTTTTGTCTAGACCAATTGATTTGAAAATGTGCAATTTCCTAATACTAGACGCACTTCTGATCAGATATTAAAGAGATTTAATACAAACAAACACATTTGTACTTATTTTCTCACCCAATGAGAATCGATAAGGAATCGGATCGATAAGCAGAATCGGAATCGTGAAATTCTTATTAATTCCCATCCGTACCGACACCTGCTCTCCGTCCTCGTCCGTTTGGAGAGCCAGCGACGCTGGCAGGGAGTTGACGAAGTCTTTGGTTATTTTGGGTGACAGGAATGTCTTTACTTGGCTGCATCCTTTAACTTTGAGCACATAACGCTTTAAATCACAGTACTTAACATGTTGCATTTATTGTCCGGGAAGGCTGAATGGCTGCCATCTGTCAGAGAGATGCTGTGAAGCTCTGGCCTCAGTTCTCAGCTCCAACTCCTCTAGTCTGAGAGAGCTGGACCTGAGTACCAATGATCTGCAGGATTCAGGAGTGAAGCTGCTATCTGCTGGACTGGGGAGTCCACACTGTACACTGGAAACTCTCAGGTCAGTTTACACCACAAGTGTGCAGTTACACCACAAGGTTCAATATCAGAAGACATTTAACAGATTTACATCAAGAAAGGTTAGGTCATAAATATATTGTTTTCATAAGAATAAAATAGTCGTATAACATCCTTATTCTGATTACCAAGTAGTCAGACAGTAAGGTGGAGTTGAGAGTTTTTTCGTAACGTTTAATAGCTGCCAATTCATGGAACTGTATTTTTTAAGTGAAGTATCATGATAACTTTTGTTGAATATTTAACATCTATGTGACATCTATCTCTTCATGTTGAAAGATCCAGGTTATTTATATAATTAATTATTTCATGTGTGTAAAAAGGCAGTTGCTAACATGTTCTGTTTATTGTGCATAAAGGCTGAATGGCTGTCATCTCTCAGAGAGATGCTGTAAAGCTCTTGCCTCAGTTCTCAGCTCCAACTCCTCTAGTCTGAGAGAGCTGGACCTGAGTAACAATGATCTGCAGGATTCAGGAGTGAAGCTGCTATCTGCTGGACTGGGGAGTCCACACTGTAGACTGGAAACTCTCAGGTCAGTTATCAGTCTCTTGTTCAAACTGGTTATTCTAGTGCTGCTCATGTCCGATCCATTTCTGTTAATATTTTTCCCTGCTGACAAAACACTCACTGGTTCTACACAATGTTAGAACCTGTGATGAAATGGTCTTAGCATACCAAACACAGCAGACTTCTCCTGTCTCTAACCGAAAATATCTCATTGAGTTGTAGCTAAGATCCTGTTTCAAGTCCAAAGTATCAATACAAGCTTTCACTTGTCCTCCATAAGAATGAATACACTTATTAAATGTGGTATATTTAGTAAAAACTGGTCTCAACAAGATATAATGAAGAATAAATGTGTGTGTCTGTGTCTATGTGTAGCTTGTCTGGCTGCCTGATCACACAGGAAGGCTGTGCTTCTCTGGCCTCAGCTCTGAGCTCCAACCCCTACCATCTGAGAGAGCTGGACCTGAGCTACAATCACCCAGGAGACTCTGGAGCTACGCTGCTCTTTGCGGGACTGGAGGGTCGACGCTGGAGACTGGACACTCTCAGGTATGGAGAGGAAAGCTCACAGTTCAAGCCGCTGCTAGATGAAGCGGTTTGAAAAGGCGGCTGTAACTCATGTTGTGTAGAAAGTGATGAGACAGCAGATGATGAAGGTGAATGTTTCAACATGCTGCTCTCACTTTGTTTCCCCCCCCAGTGTGAAGCACGGTGGAGTGTGGAGGCTGAAACCAGCTCTAAAGAAGTGTAAGTGTCTGTTTAGTTTATATATATATATTAGTGCTGTCAAGCGATTAAAATATTGAATCGCGATTAATCAAATGAATGTCATAGTTAACTCGCGATTAATCATGCTTTTTTTTCTATTCGAAATATCCCTTGATTTCGTGCTGCTAGCCTTTTAGTGAGATCAGAGAGTGTTGAGAAGGACAGTAATAAAATATATTTGGTAAGATGGATATAAGAAGAGAGACCCGCAGTGAATTCAACCCGTTCCACTTGGCATCGGGTAGGTGCATGACAGTGGTAGGCCTGCCGTAAAACTTCAATAGCCTAGGCTTTTATTTGTTTCAATCACTGAACTTTTGAAAAAAACTCTTGCTCAGCAAAGATGGGAAATATTATAACATTTATTATTTAAACTAGTATGAATATTCCTACCGTACGTAGGCCTAAACACATTACCAGGCTATCTGATAACGCCTACACACACGGTGGCGGAGTGGTAATCGGGAGAGTCGGAAGGATTCCCGGTGGTCCGTTAATGTTTTGGGGCTACTCGGGCTGATTACTGTGGGGTAAAAATATTGTGTTTATAAAAACGACGTTTGCCAAGCCAAAAGAGCGTTAATCACGCGCTACGAAAATGAACGCCCCGTTAACGCCGTTAATAACGCATTAAACTGACAGCACTAAGCTCATCATGCCGAACATGTTGATGTTTATGTTTATTTAGTGTAATTATTGAGGGAGCAAATGCACTTTATACATTTGTCTTGGTTTCAATGTTTTGATTTGGACAGCCACTCACACACACATGAGATTTCAAATGAACTTAACTTTAATTATCTTAAACACAATCTGTAATATTGCTTCGAAAATGGAAAGCACGTGATTCCACTATAGTGCCTCTGATTTTTGTTGTCTATGTTAATGTTTGAAGAAGTGAGAGCGATCAAAAAAAGAGCCTTAAAGAGATAGAAATAAGAAGATTGCAGGAGAACAGTACTAATGATGATGATGATGAATGGTACACCATGCAATCATGTCTTGTTCTCCCGTCAGATGCCTGCAAACTTTCACTGCACCCAAACACAGCCCAACAATACCTCTCTTTGTCTAAGTTCAACAGAAAGGTGACAACAGAAAGGCCAAAAGTAATGGACGTAAGGGACAGGGCGTATTTAAACGCCTTGCTCCACCCCAATAGAGAGAGACGCCGAGATCGTTTAATGGCCTGTGGCATGTGCCACCGCGACCACTGACATAACATGGCATATGCCGTTCTGGAACGGTAACTGCCGTTCTGAAACGGTAACTGCCGTCGCGACCACTGACATACCATGGCATATGCCGTTCTGGAACGGTAACTGCCGTTCTGAAACGGTAACTACCGTTCTGAAACGGTAACTGCCGTCGCGACCACTGACATACCATGGCATATGCCGTTCTGGAACGGTAACTGCCGTTCTGAAACGGTAACTACCGTTCTGAAACGGTAACTACCGTTCTGAAACGGTAATGCCATGGCATATGCCGTTCTGGAACGGTAACTGCCGTTCTGAAACGGTAACTACCGTTCTGAAACGGTAATGCCATGGCATATGCCTTTCTGGAACGGTAACTACCGTTCTGAAACGGTAACTGCCGTTCAGGTGGAACGGTAACTGCAGTTCCCAACAATGGTATGTGACACCAGCATAACTCCTCCGTATAATTTCAAGACAGGTATTGCCATAAATGTAAAGGTATATATATTTGGTATTTATTGACACAATATCACAACATAACGCCGTAAATAAAGGGATTTACACGTTTCTCTCGTCCGTGCTGTTGTAAGGATATTTCCGATCTGTTTGTTGCTGCTTTTGTAATGACAGATGCTTTTGAAAACAGCCGGACTTGCTCCGGTGACGGTAGTTATAGCCTAGCCTTCTAGGTGGCCATAGAGCTATAGTCTATTGCTTTGTTCCAATATCCATACTATCCGCAGTCATTATACTTTATTTTAGTATGACTTATTTTTTATATAGTTTAAGTACGTAGTGCGTTGCCAGTTTCTACTGGCACCTACCGTTTTTCCGCTGGCATGCCACTCATGTAAAATGGTATTACCAGTTTCTACTGGCAACTACCGTTTTTCCGCTGGCATATGCCACTCATGGAAAATGGTAATTACCAGTTTCTACTGGCACCTACCGTTTTTCCGCTGGCATGCCACTCATGGAAAATGGTATTACCAGTTTCTACTGGCACCTACCGTTTTTCCGCTGGCATGCCACTCATGGAAAATGGTAATTACCAGTTTCTACTGGCACCTACCGTTTTTCCGCTGGCATGCCACTCATGGAAAATGGTATTACCAGTTTCTACTGGCACCTACCGTTTTTCCGCTGGCATGCCACTCATGTAAAATGGTATTACCAGTTTCTACTGGCACCTACCGTTTTTCCGCTGGCATGCCACTCATGGAAAATGGTAATTACCAGTTTCTACTGGCACCTACCGTTTTTCCGCTGGCATGCCACTCATGGAATATGGTATTACCAGTTTCTACTGGCACCTACCGTTTTTCCGCTGGCATGCCACTCATGGAAAATGGTAATTACCAGTTTCTACTGGCACCTACCGTTTGCCAGTAGATATTCCTTTCCTGTGGTATTTGCCCGTTCATACACACATACCACTCATGATTCACAGCTACACAATCATTCTTATAAAAACGGTAGGTGCCAGTAGAAACTGGTAATACCATTTTACATGAGTGGCATGCCAGCGGAAAAACGGTAGGTGCCAGTAGAAACTGGTAATACCATTTTACATGAGTGGCATGCCAGCGGAAAAACGGTAGGTGCCAGTAGAAACTGGTAATACCATTTTCCATGAGTGGCATGCCAGCGGAAAAACGGTAGGTGCCAGTAGAAACTGGTAATTACCATTTTCCATGAGTGGCATGCCAGCGGAAAAACGGTAGGTGCCAGTAGAAACTGGTAATACCATTTTCCATGAGTGGCATGCCAGCGGAAAAACGGTAGGTGCCAGTAGAAACTGGTAATTACCATTTTCCATGAGTGGCATATGCCAGCGGAAAAACGGTAGGTGCCAGTAGAAACTGGTAATACCATTTTACATGAGTGGCATGCCAGCGGAAAAACGGTAGGTGCCAGTAGAAACTGGTAATTACCATTTTCCATGAGTGGCATGCCAGCGGAAAAACAGTAGGTGCCAGTAGAAACTGGTAATACCATTTTACATGAGTGGCATATGCCAGCGGAAAAACGGTAGGTGCCAGTAGAAACTGGTAATACCATTTTACATGAGTGGCATGCCAGCGGAAAAACGGTAGGTGCCAGTAGAAACTGGCAACGCACTACGTACTCAAACTATATAAAAAATAAGTCATACTAAAATAAAGTATAATGACTGCGGATAGTATGGATATTGGAACAAAGCAATAGACTATAGCTCTATGGCCACCTAGAAGGCTAGGCTATAACTACCGTCACCGGAGCAAGTCCGGCTGTTTTCAAAAGCATCTGTCATTACAAAAGCAACAACAAACAGATCGGAAATATCCTTACAACAGCACGGACGAGAGAAACGTGTAAATCCCTTTATTTACGGCGTTATGTTGTGATATTGTGTCAATAAATACCAAATATATATACCTTTACATTTATGGCAATACCTGTCTTGAAATTATACGGAGGAGTTATGCTGGTGTCATATACCATTGTTGGGAACTGCAGTTACCGTTCCACCTGAACGGCAGTTACCGTTTCAGAACGGTAGTTACCGGTCCAGAAAGGCATATGCCATGGCATTACCGTTTCAGAACGGTAGTTACCGTTTCAGAACGGCAGTTACCGTTTCAGAACGGCAGTTACCGTTCCAGAACGGCAGTTACCGTTCCAGAACGGCATATGCCATGGTATGTCAGTGGTCGCGAAGGCAGTTACCGTTTCAGAACGGCAGTTACCGTTCCAGAACGGCATATGCCATGGTATGTCTGTGGTCGCGACGGCAGTTACCGTTTCAGAACGGTAGTTACCGTTTCAGAATGGTAGTTACCGTTCCAGAACGGCATATGCCATGGTATGTCAGTGGTCGCGACGGCAGTTACCGTTTCAGAACGGCAGTTACCGTTTCAGAACGGCACTTACCGTTCCAGAACGGCATATGCCATGGTATGTCAGTGGTCGCGGTGGCACATGCCACAGGCCAATAAACGATCTCGGCCCTACTGCCAATAGATTTGACTTCTGGGAAGAGGTGTTGTGTAGTGAGGGTCTGACTGGCCGCTGTTACTGGGAGGTAGAGTGGATAGGAGGTGATATAGATATAGGAGTGACATACAGAGGAATCGCAAGGAAAGGAGGGGGTGATGCCAGCATTCTTGGATATAACAACAATTCCTGGAGTCTTGGTTGTGATGGTGGTCGTTACTCTGCCCGGTACAATGGTAGACGAACAGATCTACGTCTCCCCCCCGCTGGCTCTCGCAGAGTAGGAGTGTATCTGGACCGGCCTGCTGGCACACTGTCCTTCTACAGAGTGTCCCCAGGTGGAGGAGGGTCCTCAGACACACTGACACACCTCCACCAATTCCAGTCCACCTTCACCCAGGAGGACCTCCTCCCTGGGTTTAGGTTATGGAATAATGGTGTGTTTGACTCAGTGTCTCTGTGTCAGTTGTAGAAAAAAACGAACAGAGACAAACAGACGGGCGGGCGGGCGTGCGCACAAACACACACAAATATACATACACGTTCACAAACAAACACACACAGCATTTTTGCGTTAGAGGATGATGGCTTTTGATGAAGGGGCTTTGGAGGCCTGAGAGGATCTCTCTCTCTCTCTCTCTCTCTCTCTCTCTCTCTCTCTCTCTCTCTCTCTCTCTCTCTTATTCCCCCCCCCCCCCCCCACGGAAAGTATAGCATGATAAACCATGATAAGTCTTTTAAGATCTTCCATAGTTAGATAAGCACATTTATTATTTGAAATGTATGGAAAATACCTATTGATAGTGAATGTCTGTATATTTTCGGACTTCACCAGTTTTGGTCTCAAGGGCTCTGGTATCATATTTTTTTGTCATAATCATAACAATGAACCTCATTCAAAGCAGAATTGATATTTTATTCATAATAACCAAGAGTTATATGGGATAATGTTGCATGTTGTAGGCCCACATAACTTTAAACTGAATCTTTATTTTTTGTGTTCTGTTGGAACAAAACGGCAGCATAACATGTTCAGTTATTAAAGATATGCGCATACCTGTTGATGATTTGTAATGTCTGCTGCTTTTATTGTTTTAGCCCCCTTGTTTATTGTGTGCAGGTAAGGGACTATTTTTCTGTTGCAATTATTAATGAAGCATAATTGTAATAAAAACCTCATTCTCGTTTTATGAATAATGCTTTGATACGTGTCTTTAGGCCCCGTTTACACGAGGACGCTTGCGAGTACAAACAACAAAATATTTTATTTGAAGTGTCTTTCGTTTAGACGGTGACGGTGTTTTTCAAAACCACCCTTCAGAGTGGAAATCTTGAATATGCTCTGCCGTATCGTTTCCGTCTACACTGTCAAGCCGCAAAACTCTGCTAAGATCTGCTCACGTCGTGTACGCGTTTACGTCACATACATGTGCCAGTACAGGGAAATAAACAAACATGTTGGATTATTTCCATACGTCGGACCGTCAAGCTGCTCTGGCAGGTCTAATAAACTTACAGGAGTCTTTCCACGAAATGTACAGGATATGTACAGATAGTATTAATGAACAGAGAAGGATCTTGTAACATTCAGATCACGCCAGTAGTCTGAATCGATGTTAATGTTCACCATAACTGTTCACGTCATTACGGTAGCATAAACGTGAACCGGAAGTTACGTCCGGGGCGCGACGCTGTTCAGGGCCCAGTTTCCCGCAAGCATCGTTAGCCTAAGTGGATCGTGAAGTGCGTCGTACGAGCATCGTACATTTTTCACACCGTTTCCCGAAAGCATCGTTGGTAACGAACGTCGTGAAAACGCTCGTAGCTAACAAGTGCTCCAGGGTACTCGTAGGACGCTAAGAGCATCTTTAGCCTACCATAGAGTGAACTCATTATTGCATGCGGGTGTCTTCATTCATAAAAAATTAAAACATTCGGGAGTATGCAATAATACAAATTATTCTAAAGAGGTCAGAGACTCCGTGCACAGCCCCGCCTTCCCCAGTGAACCAAGAAAGCCTGCGCCGTGACGAACGGGGGATTTGACCCCCTCGGTTTTACACAGGAAACCGAACCGGCTCGGCAGTGTTGAAAGACCTATAGCCAGGGTTCGAGTTAGGTGGGAGCCAGTGGGAGAGGTCTGGCTCCCATGAAAGCAGCAAACTCAAATATCTGTGGGGGTCTCTGAAAATACAGCACCATAACATTGTAATTACAAATAAAGCTATTTTCCCTTCCACATGCAGAGTTATATTCACGTTAAGTGGGATAATAGAACGCCGGTCATTATCGGGAAAATAAGCCCAGACAGGGCGAACCGGACACCGACGCGAAACGGAGGTGCTTCGATCTGAAGGGGCTTATTTTCGATAATGAGCGGCTAGTTGCCAAACGAAAAAATAACTTCACAAGGTGTTTTTTTACGATTTATTTGTTACCAACTTACCATACGTAGTGTTGATCAGCAGAGAAATAGTAAGCCAAAGATGTTGATGTCGCTTAGCAACCGAAGAAGCTGGCGTTGTTGTGAAGGGCCCATGCAAGTGAACGGAGCGTTCCACGGCATTGAGAAGAGCCGTGTCATAATAGCCCATATTTACGTCCTATATCCCCCCCCACGTCAAAATTCAGCGCAAGGCCGGTACGGTCTCCCCCCCCACCGTCAACAACTTTAAGAGACCCCAACAGAGATGGAATCATAACTCGAACCCTGCCTATAGCCTACCTACTGCATCCTGCCCAACAATATGGGCAGGATCTAGACCAAGCTCTCCTAATCGGGCCAGCAATAGCCGCGTTTGAATGATAATGAATGAATGGAACGTTGCATTTTTAATGTCTACAACTATTCTATACTAGAGAGCCAATCAATGCAACCTTATGCGGAATCAGACAAAGTCGGCTATCTTGCTGCGCAAAATATATGTTTTAGAAATCAGCACATTAAGATAAATGTAGTTGTCACACAAGCTACTTTGGATTTTTGTAATATGAAATTATTTCAGGGGGGGAATTGCCGTGAATAAATGTATGCACAGTGCGTTCAGGATTAGGACTGATAGGCCTATATATGTCGGCCTAGGCCTAATCAATTGTGTTTTAATATCTTTAGCATTCATATTATTGCAATCAATTCTTTTCGTAGGTTACTCTGCGTTTGGCCTTGATGGGGAGATATTTTAACCCTTTTTAACCCCATTTTCCTGCGACATTCCTGCCTCTCCCCCTGCGTCATAGCCCGTTTCAGCACCATGTCAGTGGACAGGTACAATCCTACGAACGTCGTGAGTGCAGCGAATTCGCATTCATGTTAAGAGGAGTTTCGGGAAACGCTTCAAAGAAATTAACGATGGTTCGAAAGATCCATCGTGAGAATGATCGTACGAGCGAAGATCCATCGTTATCGGGAAACTGGGCCCAGTTCTCCAGCAATAAAGCAACATCATGCGAAGCTCCGTTTCATCATTTATAGTAAGCTATGTTAACGCTACTCATAAATACCACAGATGTGCAATTATGTTTTGGTTTTCGCGGCGGAGATAAGAGAAAAAGGAAGATTCTACGCATGCGCTCAGACATGGCGGTGTTGTGTGATAGTGTATCACAGCACCACCTAGCCGCCTTACATGCACACCCAATTGATTTCCGCACACTTTTGAGTCAAAGTATGCACGCAGATTTCCTCCCGAAAATGCACATCTAAACGCGGAATAAAAAGTGAAGACGCGCCGCCACTTTTGCGTCTTCTGTTCAGACGGTCATCATGTAAACGTAGCCTAAGAATAATAATATATTAATCAGAAATTATAAATAAAACAAATGTTTTTCACTCTCTTTCCCTCTTTGTCTCTCTTTCCCTCATCCAGTCTCCCTCTCACCCCCCCCGTCTCCCTCTCCCCTGTCCCTCCTTCTCCCTCATCCAGTCTCCCTCTTCCTTCCCCCCGTCTCATTCTCCCCCGGTCGCCCTCTCCCCCTCGTCCCCCCCGTCTCCCTCCCCTCATTTCATGAGGGAAGGGCAGCAGAGGGGAGACGGTTACAAAAGCGGCTGAAAACCAGGAAGCGGTTGCCGCACAGATCTTGCCCTACCGCTCAGCTTTCCCCGTGTTGAAACTTTCGGCAACAGCAGCAACAGCAGCCGCTTTTGGAAACGCCTGGCCCTTCACACCGCCGCGCTGAACCCTCCGGCAGCGAGGCGGTTATAAGGGTGGTTGCCGCGCGGCGTTGTGCAAGCACCTTTAGTCAGCAGCACCTGAACTCCCAGCCAGCTATTGCTGGGTCTCTAGATTCCTCGATTTTTCTTGATTTCTAGATTTCTGTATCTCTTGATTTCTGGGTCTCTAGAGTTCTGGATTTATAGATCTCTAGATTTGTTATAAGCGCTAGGGTCAATGAACGATGAAGAATCAATTTTTGTGCGTGACCCCCAAATTGCAAAATCTCTATTGATTCTGACTTAATATCAAAAACAGTACTTATTTTTTTACATCTCTAGTTTTCTGGGTCTCTGGATTTCTATATCTCTAGATTACTGGGTTCCCAGATCTCTAGATCTCAGTCTGCAGAAACACACAAGAGGAGTTGTGACCAGAGTTTGAAAGTGGAAATCCGTTCCAGCTACGCAAGTTCGACTGCAGTTGTTCTTGTAAGAGACGTTTGACCTTTCAACTTTGACCTTCTCTTACCTGAAACGACTGCAGCCTTGACTTTGGGCCGCGGGTTCGACTCCAAGTGCCTCATACCAGTCTGGTCGAAAAAGAGTATAAAAAAGACCAAAACCCGACAAATCGAAAATCGTAGCGTTGATTGTGTGACTCTGAATTGCAAAATCGCTTTTGTTACTGAATTAAGATTAAAAAGTTTGTTGTTTTCGTTCGTATTTGCACATATCTGCTCATGAACAAACTATTACCTTACTTTACTAATCATTTGATCGCCTTTTTGTTGAATATAATATATTTTAGTAGAGGCGGAAGATACAATGGTTGTTTGCTGCTTGTAGAAGAAAAATGATTTATATTTCTCTTAGTGTGTGTGTGTGTGTGTGTGTGTGTGTGTGTGTGTGTGTGTGTGTGTGTGTGTGAGTGTGTGTGTGTGTGTGTGTGTGTGTGTGTGTGTGTGTGTCAATTATTGTAACCACCACAGTATCTTGATTTCACTTTGGACATCTACAATAATAAAAAAAGACTATCGAAATCCTACACTATCCTATTGTTTCACCTTCTTATGACAAATGTACTTATTGTAAGTCGCTTTGGATACAAGCGTCTGATAAAAACCCGAATGTACCACAGTCGGCTTTTACTGTTTTCTTTGAACCCCTTTTTAAAGATGTATGAAGATGGAGGCGGAGTCTGAAACATGATAACGGAAATTCAGTCACTCCATAGGTCGACTCAAGTTACCCAGACTCCTCGAATGTGTGCAGGAATGTCTTCGCTGTGTTTTCGTGCGTTTCTAAGGAAACGGAGACTAGGTAGAGGGCGGACCTCCTCTATTAACACACACACACACACACACACACACACACACACACACACACACACACACACACACACACACACACACACACACACACACACACACAGCGCAAACTTTACAAGTGCAGTGCATGCGTATGAATTTAAACACAGAAGGACATTTTTGAGCGTAGAAGTGGGTTTAAAATGGAGACGCGTCTCGACGAAGTAACAAGCGGATCTCTCCCCCATTCCGTGAAGCAGTGGCAGCTCGCCAGCACCGACTACGAATTGAAGTCAGTCCGGACGCCTCCTCAGACTGGACGGACCCCCGGACCGGGTCGGGGCTCGTCCGGGACTCGCTTTAGCGCGTGGACTCCACTTGTCCACAAGCCATCCAACCAGCAGGTGCGTGCGGGGAGAGAGCGACGAGGCTCCGGTTGGGTTATAGGCGATCACCACGGGGGCGGTGGTGGTGAGTTATGAGAGGCTGGGAGTGAAGTGTTTTATCACTTTTATGTTCAATAGGACTGGTTGTTATTGCAAAGTTAGAATGTAAGATGTTTGTTGGATATATTGTGAAACTAATGTTATCTCAACTCACTTTTATTTAAAACTGCGTGTTTTGTTACTCATTGCCCTCTGGAAGTGGATTTAAAGTTAATAATTTCCCCCAAAAATGTAATCAAGGAGTCCTACAGGTCTTTATAATACACCTATATATGCCTATGTAGCCTAATTGTTTTATGCATATTTACATTTCCATCATAGGTACAACGTCACCATTAAATTCGTTGATTGACTGACAATTGACAATTGAACCAATGGAAACGCGTCACGGCTGTTCAAATGATTAATTATGTATGGCGACACATTAGTGCCATAATTCACTAATGTGATAAAAGATGCATTCGGGCGTATTATATTATTCCACACGCGTAGATATTAACTGCGAGCGCGCAAATGATCTCTGCGCGCGCAAAACAGCCTCTCGCGCGCGCAAATTACCTCAGCGCGCGCAAAACAGCCTCTCGCGAGCAGCAAATTACCTCAGCGCGCGCAAAACCTCGCGAAAGATGTTCTTACGCTCTCGCTCGAATTTAATTTTGGCACTATGGGGGAGGGAACCAAGGCAGGGCGGGCTTTCCTATGATTGGCTGTTTCTGAAGCGCGATATTTGATTGACAGCCCTCCTCACATTCAATTCTGAATTGTACGGTAAATGGCTGAAACGATAGTTACTTATTGTAACTCTAGATTCTATGAGTATAGGGGCAGCCTTTTAAGGCTATCGATATTGGGTTATCCCTAGCACTGAAAATTTGTAATCCCCGACCACCAACAGCGTGGGCCTCAATAACGTCTGCGTGCGGCGTGCCTCAACGACGTCCGCATTTCGCAGATATAGTCGGGCGCCGGCGGACGTTCTGCTCCCAATAAACAGCTTTTCTTCAGCTATTTAAAGGACAATGAGGCCGACACTTAAAAGGCTGCGCCTATACTCATAGAATCTGGAGTTACAATACGTAACTATCGTTTCAGCCATTTACTGTACAATTCAGAATTGAATATGAGGAGGGCTGTCAATCCAATATCGCGCTTCAGAAACGGCCAATCACGTTTGGCCGTTTCACGTATCGCCCTGCCTTGGTTCCCTCCCCCATAGTGCCAAAATTAAATTCGAGCGAGAGCGTAAAAACATCTTTCGCGAGAGGTTTTGCGCGCGCTGAGGTAATTTGCGCGTGAGAGAGGCTGTTTTGCGCGCGCAGAGATCATTTGCGCGCTCGCAGTTAATATCTACGCGTGTGGAATAATATAATACGCCCGAATGCATCTTTTATCACATTAGTGAATTATGGCACTAATGTGTCGCCATAATTATGCAATTAAGAAGTGGCCGAAGTGGAGCGCACATCTGGGGCCGTATTCACAAAGGATCTTAGGGCTAAAAGTAGGTCCTAACTGGCGAATTTAGGAGTAACTCCTAAAAATAATGGGCGTGACTCCTAACTTTTTTCACTAAGAGCAATTCACAAAGTATTTTAGGCCTAAAAGTAGCACCTAAGTCTAGGAGAGCTTAAAAGTCCTCAAGAGGACTCCTAAGACCTATTCACAAAGAATCGTAAAATGCCTGCGAGACGAAATGTTAGGTTATTCAACTTGTTGTGGAGTTAATGCGCGATGCAATAACATCCCCGACTAACAGGAATAATCAGATTAGTCCCGAAATAAAATGTTTGGCCACACTACGTTATTAAAGGCCCACTATGCAACTTTTTTAGCCAAAATTACATTAAGTATGCAGGTTGAGAGTTATGCTGATGGTTCTGCATCCATTTCTGGGTCGATTGGTGGGTGTGTCATTTTCCCATGTGGCCTCTACAGTGAAAAAGCGCCTATGCAACTTGATGTGTTCGGACCGAGCGCTTCCGGATGTGACGCGGCGGAAGTATCCTCGAAAATGTAGTCAGATTGTAGTTTCGAAAATGCTTTACGGCACAGACACACACCCAAACATGGCACCGGCTAGATATAAACAGCCAGTTGCGAGGCAATTTGGCTTGATTTACCTTAATATAACAGGCTAGGAGTCATTGCAATGGTTCCATTATACATTTTTGTTCGCTTGTTCGTTGTTTCAACTCCCCCTTGCGCATCTTGGCGGAGAAAATGAATATGTTTCTGCCGGCGACCCGCCGCCCACTCTCGCGGGAGTCTCGGGTCTCGCGAAGTAACAAATTGCTTTGCGGCACAGACCCCCAAACACGGAACAGGCTCGATATAAACACAAGTAACTAAGGGATTGTTACATTCATCATAGATCAGCCGACTAAAAAGAGACAGAGAAACCCAATGTCGGAGGAACAGAAGAAGAGAAAGGGGAGACTGACCGACAGAGAGGCCAGACACGAGTAAACGTTGGGCAAGCTTTTCAGGAATAGCGTGAACTGAAAGAAAATGAAGACTTCAAATCAGACTCCGACTTGGCCGTGTTGCTTTTGAAATTGAAAGTACCCTTGGGTGAACTTTGTCCTCGTGGTATTCTTGATGTTGATAGTCTCTGTACAAATGTGTTTGCTCAACCATTTTGTTGTGAGCCCTGTAAAAATTGTTTTCTCGACCGTTTTGTTGTGAGCCCTGTATGTTTCTAGCTTGCTTGGTTGCAGCCATATAAACACCTTTGTTTCCATTGGTGTTTTGCTGTTCGTCTGTCTCGTCCCCCAGATACAGACTGAATCCCCGAATCCAGGTTCTTCTTTATTTAGATTATTATGTTGGCCAACACTCTCACACTGATTGTTCTGTTCAACCTAAGATAAAACAATTATAATCTAGGATATTAATTCTCCCCGTCAACTATAAAAAGGATGGCTTTATGTTTATTGCAATACAAATACACCATTTTAAAAATGTATAACCTTGCCTACACTTTATGAACATTTACTTCGGACATGGCTCCACGCATTCGCCGGCTTCTTTGAAAACAAATGCACATGGCTCGCGTAGAAGTGCATGGGGAAGGGTCGTCAACGAGTTGTTACGACAGTGTTGTAAAATATCTATAACGAAGCTGTAGGGGGCGCTGTGTAGAGAAATGTGCGTGCCAAAACCAAGAAAACAGCGAAGAAATTCCCGAAGTTGCATAGTGGGCCTTTAAGCAACAGGGGAAATGCAACTTTGCATGCCGACGATTTAAAATGATCGCAACCATCAGTCAGCCGTGCCATAAACTTTCCTTTGGACATTCAACAATTACACAGGATCAAAGCCAACTTCATGGCAATTGCAGGTATGCCCGGTGTGGTCGGTGCTATTGAGGGGACGCACATAAAAATTATTGCGCCATCAAAAGACGAGGACGTGTTCGTCAATAGGAAGAAAGTGCATTCCATCAACACGCAGGTTGTTTTTGATGCAAATTTTAACATAGCCTACTGGATGTTGTTGCAAAGTGGCCTGGAGCTACCCAGTTGAGTTATTTATAATCTATTATCTATATATTTAATGTTGCATTAATCCCGTTTTCTGTGTTCATCAGTTGTTCCAGGAGCGCAGTGTTCTGCTCCTCCATTGGTTCGATCTCTGGAGCGACGCGCAACGGAAGCAGCTGCTGCACGCGCTGCTGACGAGGTGCAGCCAATCACAGCTCAAGTAAACTTTTTTTACACCCGTCAATTGTCACTAGGGCTGTAACGATACGCGTATCAAACCGAAAATCGCGATACTCAAAGCCACAAACCTGTCTCGCGGTGTGAGAAGGCAGAAGCGCGATATGCCCTTTCTAACTCTTCGGTCAAATTGTCCGATTGAAATTTGCTAATAATTTGTCTAAATAATAGTCTGCTGACAGCGCCCCCTCCTATCGATGCCGTAAATATGTGACGAGATGCCCTCTCTGTGATCACAGCTCTCCGTGGCTACGGAGGATTGCATTTCTCCACAGCCGTCGAAGTCCTCATATGCGATATGAACGACATTTATCCAGAGTGGGCCAAGCGCGAAAAAAATTGCCTGTGTGATCCTGTCTCTATTGTTTTGTGTGATTTGACTGGCAGTTTGTCTGCTTATAGGTCGGAATGAAGCGGCCACCGATTATTGACAGGATGGGTACTTTATTCTACCGGACTCGTTCGCTTCTTCACTAGACACACGCGCTACGCTCGCTCTCCTCGCTCGTCCACTCACTCGCTGACGTCACTCACACACGCATACGCACACTGCCTTTCTCGCGCATACACATATGCTACTCGTAACACTATGCCTCGTTATTGCGACGTTCATGTTTTTCCTCATCTATTGAAAGTTAGGCTATTAAACATGTTGCATTCTATACGGCCTGATTATGTCATTATTTAAGCTACATAGCCTAATAAGAAGCGCTAATAAGGATATTTGAATAAACCAACCAAACAGTTAAAGGGGCCCTATTATGCCTACCAGCAAAAAGCATCCTCCAACTGTAATCTTTGGTTATTTCTTTATTAATTTAGCTATACTTTAATAGTATTCTTTCGGTTCAAATCTGTTCAGTGTTCCAAATTATTTGTTATCAAATGTTACATCAAGATAATTGGTATTTAAGTGTTGTTTAAATAAAATGCTTTTTAAATTTAAAAGAATCGTGGGATGCATCGAACCGTGGGTCAAAAATCGTGATACAAACCGAATCGTGAATTTGTGTATCGTTACAGCCCTAATTGTCACCCATCAATTAACGTCAAATTTAGAGGCAATATAGAGAAATAGTGTGGTTTTATTATGTCACGTGGTCAAGCGAACACGTGAGAGCCATAAAACTCAATCCAAACCAGTTTAAATCAAAGTAATGTGAGGCCAGTTGAAATTGCAGTTTTAAAGAGGCTCGGTTCTTGGGGTTCTGTCGCCATCTAGAGGACAAATCTGACCATAAAGCGTTACCTTATGCATCTGTGGAGAGATTGCCCTTTATACTGAACCTTGAACCTCTGGGCCTAGATTCATCAGGGACTGACATTTGACCCCTAGACCTCTGGGTCTAGCTTCCTCAGGCATTAACCTTTGAACTCTTGAACCTAGATTACTCAGGGATTGACCTTTGACCCCTATGACATCTGGGTCTAGATTCCTCAGGGATAGGTCTTTATCCTCTAGGACCTGTCTCTAGAATCATCAGGGATTGACATTTGACCTCTGGGCCTGGATTAATCAGTTATTAACCTTTGACCTCTCGGACCTCTGGGACAAGATTTATCAGGGAGTGACCTTTCACCCCTGACCCCCCAGGGTTCTGCATGGTTTAACCTTTGTCTGATGAACCCAAGAGCCTGGATTCATCAGGGATTAACCTTTTGACCTCTTGAACCTAGATTCCTCAGGGTTGAACCTTTGATCTCTGGGTCTAGATTCATCAGGGATTAACCTTTTGACCTCTTGAACCTAGATTCCTCAGGGTTTAACCTTTGACCTCTTTAACCTAGATTCCTCAGGGACTGACCTTTGACCCCTGACCCTTCAGGCTCTGCCGGGACTGGCTGATGGCCTCCCTCCCGGTGGTCCGGGTGGACTTCACCGCCGTGCTGCCTCGGTTCCTGGGCCTCTACGTCCTGTCCTTCCTCTCCCCCCGCGACCTTGCCGCTGCCGCCCAGGTCAGCTGGCACTGGAGGAGCCTGGCCGAGCAGGTGAGGGGTCAAGGTCAGGGGTCAGGGGCCTGCTGACCTCTCCGTGGCAGTATCATAGTGGCCGCCAGACTATGGATTTACTTTTAAGACTGATTTGGGAGATGAAGTATAATCTGTCCTGACTGACTCTCTCTCCGTCTCTCTCCATCTCTCTGTCTGTTTCTAACTGTCTGTTGCTCCCTCTTCCCTCTCTCTTTCTCTCTAATCCTTTTTCTCTCCCCCTTTTTCTCTCTCTCCTGCTGTGATTCTCTCTATTTTTCTCTCTCACTCTCCCTCTCTCTCTCTTTCTGTCTCTGTCTCTGTCTCGCTTTGTCTTTCCCCCTTCTCCCCCCCCCCCTTCTCTCCCCCCTCCCTCTCCTTCTCTCTCTCCCCCCCTCTCCCCTTCCTCCCCCTTTTAGGACTGCCTATGGTCCGGCCGGTGCCTCCGTCGGGGGTGGTTCCTCCCTTACTCCCCCGGGGTGAGGGAGGGAGGGGCCTGGAGGGACCACTATGTCTCCTGCGTCTCCACCCTAGACTGGAGCCCCGCCCTGGGGTCCGGGGGCCCGGCCGACACCCCCCCTCTTGGGGTCTGGGAGGAGGTTGAGGAGGAGGAGGAGGAGAGGAGGAGAGAGTTCATCAGAGAGAGACTGCACCAGGAGAAGGGGGAGTTAGAGGGGGAGATGGAAAGGGAGACATAATGAAATAGAGAGAAAGGGGGAGAGAGGAAGGGAGAAACATTTAAATGGAGAGAAAGGGGTAGAGTAAAGGGGAGAGAGAAAGGGAGAAAAAAATAAAATGGAGAGAAAGGGGGGGGGGGGGGAGGGAGACAAAATTAAAATAGAGAAAATGGGGGAGAGAGGAAGGGGAGAGAAGAATTGAGACAATGAAATTGGTGAGAAAGGGGTCGATAGAAAGGAAGACAAAATAACAATAGAGAGAAAGGGGGACGGAGTAAAGGGGAGAAAGAAAGGGAGACAAAATGAAAATTGGGAAGAGGAAGGGGGAAAGAGGAATGGAGACTAGGGATGTCCGATATTGGCTTTTTTGCCGATATCCGATATGCGATATTGTCCAACTCTAAATTTTCGATTCCGATATCAGCCGATACCGATGTCGATATTTGGGTTATTTTTCCTCAAACCTAATTTAGGTAACATTACATATCTCCTGTTGTGGAATTAACACAACATGCTTAATGTTATTGTGATGCCCCACTGGATGCATTCTTGAATGCAACAAGGCTTTCCAAATGTTAACATTGTCTGTGCAAAATAAGAAAAATACTTCAACTTAATTTAAGGGGAAAAGTGCCATGTTTATTTTTATTTTTTTAATGGTCTCAGACAACAGTTTGGATTACACTCTCCCTGAGATAATCTTGACAATGCCCACAACAAATAGCGCAAACTTGACTTCACAAATGATAAAACATTGTAACTGAACAACTATGTGCAACATAGCAGTATGTTTCTTTAACTAAAACTCAATAACCTTAATTGAATAAATGCACAAATATGAGTCAATTACAATGTGCACTGTACTGCACAATTTTGAAAACATTTATTTGAGCTATAAAAAAAAATAAAATAAAAAAAATAATCGGTTTTAAGGCAAAAAAAATCCGATACCGATATTGACTGATATTACATTTTTATGCTAATATCGGGCCGATAATATCGGTGGGCCGATAATATCGGACATCTCTAATGGAGACACAATTAAATAGGTGAGAAAGGCGGTGAGAGAAAGGGAGACAAAATGACAATAGAGGGAAAGGGGGAGAGAGAGAAAAGAAAATGGAGGGAAAGGGGGGAGAACTGGAGAGAAAAGTGGAGAGAGGTAGAAAAAATGGAGAGAAAGGGAGAAAAAATCGAGATTAAGAGGGAGGGAGATACGATACCCAGTCTAAACAGAGAGAAAGAGAGACCTTTTTATTATATTATTCACCTGCTTTGGCAATGCAAATGTATGTTTAGATTGCCCATAACCCTTTATTGAATTTAATATAATTGACTCCTCTTCTCTCCTACAGGCCTGCGTCTGAGGACCAGGCGGGCCTGGGGCAGTCGCCTGCCCTCCGCGGCCCACCCGCGGTGGCCCGTCCCTGAGGAGACGGTGAGCGGTGGCCCCTGGCCGTCCTGGAGCTCAGCGGGAGAGGGTTTGGTCCCCGGGGTGGGGCTGAGACACAGAGAGGGGAAGGGGACGGCTGGGTCATCGCTGAGGGCTGGGAGAGCCGCCATGATGTCTGGAGGACTCGGGTTGGTGGTTGAGATCCTGTCTGTCTGTCTGTCTGTCTGTCTGTCTCCCCCCTTTAAAACATTGTTATGTTTTGATCCTGTCCATCTCCCTTCCTCCATCACAGACGGAGCAGAAGAGAGGGAGAGCTGACCTCCACCCTCTCTACACCCCCTCTTCCCCCTCTAAACCCCCCCGTCCCAGTGCTGCTGGTGTCCAACAGGATCCCCGCCTACGAGGTGATCTCTCTCTCTCTCTCTCTCTCTCTCTCGTTTTTTACGATTTTTAATGATCGTACATACCGAACTTTAACTGTCTGTGCCGTTAAAGTAGTTAACTATTTTGAAGAAGCATGGTCTGCGCAGATTTAGTGCATGACGACTCTCCAAGTCAAGTTTGAAGAGCAATGTTTCATAATTGTCTGCGGCCAGAGCCCGCCTATGGAGTTGACACCATGGCAAGTCGTGAGTGCGTCACAGGGGAAGGTTTTGGTTCACGACCCAACAGATCTCTCTCTCTCTCTCTCTCTCTCTCTCTCTCTCTCTCTCTCTCTCTCTCTCTCTCTTCCCCCCCCCCCCCCCCCCCCCCCCCCAGGGGCGATTCTAGGGAGTGTGGGGGCCCTAGGCAGAAATTCTTAGGGGGCTTCGTTCCGATTGTTGACGGGGGGGGGAGGGTATGGAGCGATTGTTGACGGGGGGGGGGCCCTAGTAGTGGCCCGGGGCCCCAAGTAATTGCCTGGTATGCCTAATGGGATGCAGCGCCTCTGCCCCCCCCTTCCAGCTGGTGATGTGTGGTACCAGGTCAGAGGTTGTGCTGGTTCTCTACGACCAGAGGGGCACCCTTCCGGCTCTCCTAGCCCAGCTGCAGAGGGCCCTGGCTGGGCGCGCCGCCTGCCGGCTCGGCCTCCTCTGCCCCGGAGGCACGGAGGAACTGCAGGTGGTCCGCGGTGAGGAAACGACCCCGCGCAAAGTGACACAGAAAACATGACAAATATGATGATGAGGGGGATTAGGAGAAGCATGACGTCATAAGAGGCGTTAGGCACTGACTTTGCATGCGATGTGTTAAGAATTTGTATTAGCTTCATGAGCAAAGACACTCTAAACCGTTTATATACTACTGTTCAAAAGTTTGGGGTCAACCAGGCAATTTCATGGTTGCCATGAAAACTCACTTTCATTCAACAGTTTTCAGCTGTGTGGGCATAATCGAGAAAAAGAGATTTTGGACGTAGGGCCTGATTCCCAAGTTAGCATTGGTGTTCTTTATTGGAGACAGTTTTGAACATAATTCATTCAGTCCTTCAAGTTGCAGAGTTTGCTCGTGCTAGGCTAGCGCACGGCAACGGGCAATGCTAGCCTGCTAATAAAACAGTTTTACCCACTCCACATTACACCCGAGGCAAATCAACTATAACGCCAGACGTTCGATGTAAATGTCTGTGTTGATAGAATAATGTTAGAAATAAAACCAACCTTGCATTGCATTGCATTTTGAGGGATTTGCTGTGTCTCAGCAGCAGCGTTATATTCCTGGTAGTAGGCTACAGCAGCGGCGGACTGATACCTAGGTTAAATTCCGCTGCTGCTGAGAAAGTAGTCCCTCAAAACGCGATGATTCATGCGAAACGAGGTTAGTTTTATTTCTAACATTATTCTATCAACACAGACATTTACATCTATAGTCTGGCGTTATAATTGATTTACCTCGGGTGTACTGTGGAGTGGGTAAGACTGTTTTATTAGCAGGAGCACGAGCGAACTCTGCAACCAGAAGGACTGAATGAAATGGGTGGAAAACTATCTCCAATGATAAAGAACACCAAGGCTAACTTGGGAATCAGGCCCTATGTCCAAAATTCCAAACTACCACTTTAAGGATACCTTTAACTTTTGACCTTTGACCTTCCAGGTGTCAGCCTGTCAGAGCGGAGTGTGCTGGTCCCCAGCACCAGGGACTTCTGGGAGAGAATGTGTGGCTGGGTCATACCAAGTGAAAAAGGAGGAGGGGTGGATATCTTTTCACCCCTCGCTGCCTCTGGTCTGTAGACACAAACACTCACGCATGCACACTCGTTCTCACTCATTCACACTCACTTTCTCCCCGAACTTTAAAGAAGAATGTGATGCTCTCAGAACACATCTTTCTCCATTCTAATGATATACTTCGAAGTATATATACTTTTTATACTAATTCAAAGTAAAGTAAGTAAGTCCTTCAGAAAAGCTAATATTAAGCATTATTCATTATGTCTTGTACCTCCCCCTCCCAGCCAGAGGGGTCGCTCTCATGTTGACCCTGTCCACCATCACCGGTCTGGAGGTCTGTGCTCCAGTGGGGCTGGCCACCGGAAGCTTCCAGAACAGTGAGTAGACTTTACCTCAGTGTTACCGTTAAAACTAGCTTCAACACCTGGGTCGGTTAACGAGCACCTGGGCGCGCCTGTCCAATTAGATCTCCGGCGGGACGGACTCATTGAGCTCAGCCAATCGCCTGGCTGATACACAGGACTCCCCTCAAAAACAAGTCTGTGTTGTACTAGCCCAGGGGTCCGCAACCTCTACCATCCAAATAGACATTTCATTTTCATTTCATCAAATATAATATATCAGGAGGATACCTTTGTTGACAAATTATGAAAAGATTTTATTTTCACTATTTAGCGGCACAGTAACAACTTGATCTAAAAAAAGGTGTTCCCTCTGAAATAGCAAATATAAAGTTATTAACTAATAAAAAAAATTGATGCTACAGGGAGCCACGGTAGAGGGGGGTAAGAGCCGAATTTAGCTCCCGAGCCGCGGGTTGGAGACCTCTGTACTTGCCTGACATTGAATATTATGTTTCTCGGAATTATTACGTTTATCAGAAATAATTGGAATCGATACATGTCTCTTCCCCCCATCTAGTCTTGAGTAGATGGACGTCCAGCAGCAGCCGTCACCTCCGTGTGCGTGAGCAGGAGGAGGAGCTTGAGGAAGAGGAGGAGCTTGAGGAGGGGGGCGGGGCCCACGCGCTACGCTACGTCCATGAGGCCGTGCTGAGGGGGTGGTGCCTCCAGGCCCAGTGGATGGAGGAGGCCCTGGGGGAACTCAGGGGCCTCTTGGGGCCCCGGTTGCACGGGGTCAGCCTGGAGGCCCGGGGCCGTGCCCTGGGTGGGTGGATACACACACAGACGCACAAACACACTAATACACACACAAATACGCAAACAAACAAATGCGCAAACAAATACACAACAATCAAACGCACAAACAGACGCAAACACACAAACATACAAACATGCAACATGCAAGCATGCAAACACACACACGTGTGTTTTCACAGAAATTAACATGCAAACACACACGTGCAAAAAAATCACACAATCATGCAAACAAAAACGCGAACACACAAAAACACAATTAAACAAATACACACACCGCGTGACAAATCCCCACCTGACCCTCGTCCCCCACTTCCTGTGCTGTGTTAGGTCACTTCCTGTGGGACAGGGTGTCCCTGGAGGACGTGTGTGTCTCTGCCCCCCTGACCCGGGCTCTGATCGAGGGGCTGTCCGTGCTGAAGGGGGGGGCGGAGGTGGGATGAATCGCCGTGGTTACTGTCAACTCACTCAATCTCTCTCTCTCTGTCTCTCGCTTTCTCTCTCGCTTTCTCTCTCACTGTCTCTCTCTCGCTCTCGCTCTCTCTCTCTCTCCCCCTGATTCTCCCCCTCTCACTCACTTACGGGGGTGGAACGGGGATCGCCATGGTTACGGCAGCATCCCTTAACCTTGTTAATAAAACATTTTTTATTAGTTGTTTTTGAACTGTGTGTGTGTGTGTTTGTGGTGCTCCAGACTCGGCCGCTGCGGTCGCTGGCGGCGTTCCTGTCCCGACGGAGTGAGGAGGAAGAGGAGGTGAAGGAGGACGGACAGCCCACAGACTCGGAGGACAGGGGGACAGAGGGGGGAGAAGACCTCCTAATGGCTGGCCCCGCCCCTTTACCTGAGCTGGCTCAGGTGGGTCGGGTTTGATCCTCCCTCCCTCCCTCCCTCCCTCTCTTCCTCCCTCCCTCCCCCCATCCTTTCTGAGAGCGCTCTTTGGTTCAGCTGAAATTAAGGGTCTGACGATAGTTGCTAACATTGACATCTCTGTCTGTCTATCTCGCTCTCGCTCACTCTCATCCCTCTCCCTCTCTGTTGCTCTCGCTTTCTCTCCCTCTCTCTCTCACTCCCTCACTCACTTACTCTCTCTCCCTCTCTCTCTCTCTCCCCCTCGCTCTCTCCCTCCCTCTAGATGGCTCTAGACTGGAGGGGGGCGGTGGTGAAGGAGTTGTATCACAGTGAGCAGCAATACCAGTCCAGACTGGCCTCTGTCTTAAAGGTACAGACACATTAATATATATAAGGTACCCTATGGATTATATTACTTTATTATACAGCTCTTCTCAATGCTGTGGAACACTCTGTTGTGAATTCTTTTACGATAATTGACCGTTGCTAAGCATATAATGACCGCTGTCAAGGAAAGGGGATTTTTTGCATCTGATTCTGGTCTTTGGTATTACTCCGCAAGTAGTCCGGTAATTTATCAACCCCAGCGCATTCGGTTGCTAAGCGGCCTCAACATCAACCGTTTTGGCAAGCAGCCGTGTAATAAGCGGGATAATGTATAGAACGTCGCCGGTCAGTATCGAAAATAAGTCCCTTCAGGGCTTATTTTCCCGATAATGACTGGCGTTCTATATATTATCCCTTGCGTATTACATTTAGACATTACATTACTGTCTTAAAGGTACAGGCACATTATCATAGGTACCCTATGGATTATGTTAAATCCATAGGGATTTAATATAATTTGTATGACTTAATAATTTAGTCAATTATATTTCTGAGTTTGTGTGTGTATGTGTGTCTGACTGAGTGTGTGTCTGACTGCGTGTGTGTGTGTTTGTCTGACTGAGTGTGTGTGTGTGTGTGTGTGTGTATATGTATGTGTGTGTGTGTGTGTGTGTGTGTGTGTGTGTGTGTGTGTGTGTGTGTGTGTGTGTGTGTGTGTGTGTGTGTGTGTGTCTCAGGTGTACCACGAGCCCCTCACTGCGGCGGTGGACTCTAATCGACCAATCATCAGCCAGGCCAGTGTCCATGTGATCCTCAACCCTGTGGAGCAAATCCTGCACCTCAACAGGTGTGTGTGTGTGTGTGCGCGTGTGTGTGTGTGTGTGTGTGTGTGTGTGTGTGTGTGTCTGACTGTGTCTGACTGTGTGTGTGTGTCTGCAGGGCATTCCTGCGGGCCCTGGGGCCCCGGCTGGCCCTCTGGGGCCCCGGTCAGTGTGTGGGGGCAGTCCTCCTCCAGCTCTGCTCTAAGCTCCGCCTCTACCTCAACTACCTCCACCAGTACCCCGCCGCTCTGAGGGCCGTGGACGAGGTCGGTGGACACGCCCCCAACCCTCTCACTCACTCACACGTTCACCCTTGCAATCGTCCACTCAATCACAAATGAATCAATCCACTCATTTAATAAGAATCAGTTGTCCACTAATTCACTCGTTTACTCTTTCACTCTTTCACCATTTCACTTTGTCACTCAACAAAATAACAAATTATTCAATTTACTCATTCACTCGATCGACAATGAATCAGTTGTTCACTTGTTCATTCGAACACTTGTGCAGGCATTCACTTATTCACACTCACTCATTCACTCCTTTACACATCTACATATTCACAATTGATAACATTTACTAATTTGATCATCCACTCATTGACTAATGAGTCTGTTTACTTGGACCCTCGTTCACTCGTCCACACACTCACATAATTTTTTACTTTTTAAATCGTCCACTCAGTCGATATTGAATCAGTTTAACACTTGAGGAGGCATTCACTTATTCATCCTTTCACTCATTTACTCATTCATTCTTTCAGAAAATTACAAAGGATTCCTTTAACTCATCCACTCATTCAACAATGAATCTGTTCACTTGATCACTTGAACACTTCTAGGCAATCACTTATTCACTCATTCACCCCTACACTCATCCACACAATCATTTACTAATTTTATCATCCGCTCATTCAATTAGAATTCTGTTCACTTGTAGACATAAAGATCAAAGTTCAAAAGCTATATTTGTCCAACATGTTGCCATATTAGAATATTTTCTTTGATTGAAGGCAATCTGTTCTCTAATTGTGTGTATGTGGTGCTTCTGTAAGAAGTTTGTTGTCTGTGTGTATTGCCTTGGGTGTGAAGGATTTTGTGCAGAGATTTTTGGCTAGAGGCACTTCTGCCTGATGGAAGCAGCTCAAAACAGCCGTGGAGGGGGTGGGAGGGATCCAGGAGAATGGAATTGGTCTTCCTTTCCACTGCTTGAGTGTGCAAGTCTGAAAGCTGTTTTTGTTGGATGCTGGTTATCTTGTTTGCCTGCTTAATTATCCTAGCCAGTTTTTCCTGGCATCTGCTTGCTAGGAAGCTGTGCCAAGATGTAATGTTGAAGGAGATGACAGATCCGATCAGCGTCTGATAAACCGTTAATGAAATGACCTTTCTGACAACGAACCCTTTCAGCTTCCTCAGGGGACACATGCGTTGTTGCGCTTTTTTGTAAACTCTGTCTCCGTGCTGGGTGAAGGACAGGCGCTGGTCAATATGGGTGCCAAGGTACTTGAAATGTTTAACCTGTTCAACCACTTGCCCCTCCAGCCTTAAAGGTGTGGAGAGTGGATGTGGGGTTTCGGGTGCCCAGCACCTTTCAACACAGTTCTTTGGTCTTGCTGATGTTTAGTTGCAGTGAGCTCTCCTTGAACCACAGGGCCATGGTGCTGACATACTGCCTGGAAGTGGACAGGGTGTGCTCGTCTGTCAGGTTGGCCACCAACGGCATGTCATCAGCATATTTGAATAGTTTTAGTCCAGTGATCTTGCAGGGGATCTCATTTGTGTATATAGAAAAGAGAATTGGTGACAAGACACATCCCACATCTTAAACTTATTTGCAGGCGTTCCCTTATTCACCCATTCACTCGTTCACTCTTTCACTCATCCACACAATCACAAATGATTCAACTTGAACATTTTGAAGGCATTCATGATTCACTCTTTCACTCATCCTCTCATTCAATAATGAATCAGTTCACATGAACCCTTGAGCTTGTTCAGTCTTTCACTCATCCACACATTCACACATGATTAAATTCACTCGTTTTATCATCCAACTGTTCACTTTCTCACTTATACACATATGCAAGTATTTAGCTATTCATAATTTCACTCATTCACCCAGTCAAACATCAGACATTCACTTATTCAAACATTACATTTTTAGATTTTGCAAATGCTGCTTAATGTTTGTGTGTGTGTGTGTGTGTGTGTGTGTGTGTGTGTGTGTGTGTGTGTGTGTGTGTGTGTGTGTGTGTGTGTGTGTGTGTGTGTGTGTGTGTGTGTGTGTGTGTGTGTGTCACAGTGCAGGGAGAAGATCCCGGCCTTCCGGGCATTCCTGAAGAGGGCCGACAGAACGATAGCGACGCACATGCTGAGGTACACAGACAGACACTTAACCTTCTACCTCATCTAATGCATGATTGATTACATTTCAATTGTCGTGTTTTCCATTTTAGATTGTGTGTCCATGTTGTTCCTGTGTGGTGTGTTTGGATTTGTGCGTCTTGTGTTTGTGCTGTACGTGTCTACATGTTGAATGTGTGTGTATCCTCATGTGTTGTGTTTGTACGTGTGTTTTACGTGCGTGTCTCCACATGTTTGTGTGTGTGTGTGTGTGTGTGTGTGTGTGTGTGTGTGTGTGTGTGTGCGTGTGTCTCCACATTTGTTTGTTTGTCTCTGATAGAGCCATCAGACAGATGGCTCTATCAAAAGTGAAACACTTATCCGCCAGTGTGCATATATCACGAAAGGTCCTGCAGGACTTCAACAAGAAAACGGTTCAGACAGTGAGAGGATGGCTCGGTCCGAACTGTCGTACAACCCTCGACGTCCTTCTTCACGTCAGCCGTGAGGGGGCCTTAGGAGTTCCAGACTTTGAATGAACTTACATCGCCACTAGGCTGTCCGATTTATTAAAGGTACCATGACATGCCACCAGGTGTGAGTGTGATTAGCCGTTACAAGCCGTTTTGAAAATCTGCCCCTTCTGGCATCACAAGTAGGCGTGTCCGCCTAGAATCTAGATGTTTGACGAATAGATGAGCAACGTTTGCTACAGTCCACTGGGTAGGCTGGTAGGCTGATCTACCAGTGGACAGCAAACGAATGAAGCAGAGGAACTTTCCTTGCGTGCCAAGCCGCGACTGAAACAGTGGGAATTTAACCCTTTGTGTACCACATGAGGCGCTTTTTCTTAGTTTCAACCTGAATATTGGTGGGGACATTTCAGTCGTCTTTAGGTCCCCACGCAAATCTACGCCACTGCTCGTTCCCACTCCCCATTATGCATGCATCATGGAAAGGCGCAGAAAATCGAATCCATGTCACACATATAATTAAACGGCTGCATTTTTACAAAGGTCTTTATATATCCAGGCATGATAGGTTTGTGGACATGGGCCCTATCTTGCATCGAACGCAATTGACTTTCTACACGACGCATATATCTTTGCTACTTTGCAACCGGCGCAAAGCCGATTTTCCCTCACAGCAATCCTGCGCCGCTTAACTTGCGCCCTGAGAGGCGTGCTGTTGAAAAGCAGAGGCGTGTTCCGGCACAAATGATACATGATGCTATCTTATAGAACGATAAAGCAGTTGCGCAACTGACCGACAAATACCGGGTCTAAGTGCACTTGCGGATAGCGCTATTTTGAGTACCATGGCAGGTCGGAACTGCAACATAAACGTACACACCAGTAGGCTATGCACACATTTTTTTCCCATAGGGACTGCATGAATGAACAGTGTAGTAGGCTATGCCATGCGTTAAAATAATGATAATAATAACAATAATAAACTCGAGCAAAGTAGCCTATATCCCAGCCTTCCAATACAAAATCGCCTTTTACGGTACATGATAACATTGGTTAAATTATTTGGGAAAGAACAGATGATAAATGGGTAAGTTGTATTCAAATCAATGCATCTGCAAACACCGTACAGAAAACACATATTTTCCTGACAGACATCGTGTAGAAGCCCATAACTTTAAGGATTTCCGAGAATTTGGTCGTGAGAAAACTAGTTTTACTGCGAGTGAGTGTTAAAAAGAATGAATGAATGCCGGCGCGCATGCGTGCCTCCATCTGTTTGAACGCACGCAAACCAAACACGTAACGCATAATACAGTCCATGGTTATGTACATTAACGGGGGAACACATGCATATTAGGAGCACAAGTCGATAATGATAATGTATACAATACTGGTAAAGAAACGATGTGTGTTAATGTATTGCCGCATATCATTAAATAGACCAACAGTTGCGGCCACAGGACCACATATCATATGTGTGTTAAGTTTTCTTTGCCGAAATTTACATGACGACTCAGTATTTTGGGAGTTGTAGAAGAAAACGCTATTGTGAATTAGGCCATATTATTTGGCCATAAACTGAGCCATTTGAAGTTTAAAATTCATGTGGTCATGCATCTGTCTCATCGGAGACTGCAAACGCAGTCTCCGATATCAATTTGTCAGATTCAAATGCGGTCATGGCTCTTAAAGGGGATGGGAGATTACCTTCTCATTGGTTTATCGCATGTTACGCCCAAACCACACCTAAGGTTAATTAGGCTACTTTAGGGCAACCCTTTTTAGATTTGCGTCGGGTGCAAGAGTCATTAATCCGCCGGTATAATCACAACAGCGGCAGTGACCCACAAAGCTACTTCCGTTTTGCGCTTCTCACTTGCATTTCAGACCGTTAAAATAGGGTAGAGCTTAGATCGGGCCCAGAAAATCAAGCCCGAGCCCGGTATAACAGCATCGAAAGAGGTGAAAACCATTGCATGCTGAGAGTTTCAGTTATGATGGGGAGATTGTCGGTCTTGTCCACGCCAGTCGCAGGGAACGTGACATCCCATACGAGACGTGTAGTCGTTCTCATTGTGTTTTCTCTACAGCCTTAACTGAACAATTGCACAATAAACGGTCAAACTCTTTACTTGAAAAATTATTATTTGGACCCACACAAAACATATGTGTAATCCAAGGCATTTAATGACTGGGATCAGAAAATAATACATTTCTTTCCATTGACTCCCATTCTAATTTTCCTCGCCCAGAGGTCCCATGAGGGGTCTACCGGAAGGGGCGTACTTACGAGCTCTATATAAATTTGTTCATTCTGGGAGTAGGATGCTGTTTTGATTCAAGTCTAGAGGAGGCTTACTAAACAAAGCTGGTAAAATATCAACAAAGTACAACAAAGATCTGGCCTTGGCTATAAATGTCATTATCTTGTAGTTATCTTTGGCAAAAGCAAGGGCAAAACAACTTGCCATCTAACGTTCAATATCCTCCATCATTGGAAGTTGCCTCATTTGGGAGCAAAGGTGTTGTGTGTATCCATAATCTGCTGTTTGGACTGTCATCATACCCACATTGCTGGATCATGCCTGAGCAATCTTTTGAATCTCCAACATTTATTTCCTTACTTATATTTATTATGAATTGCGAACATAAATAAAGAAGTTAAAATGTGTCTCTCCGCATTTGTGTGTGTGTCTCCACATGTTTGTCTGCACATATGTGTGTGTCACCTTGTGTGTGTCTGTGTGTCTCCACATGTATGTGTGTGTGTCTCCACGTGTCTGCACATGTGTCTCCATGTTGTGTGTGTGTGTTTGTGTGTGTCTCCACATGTATCTGTGTGTGTTTCCACATGTCTGTGTCTCCGTTTGTGTGTCTTCGTGTCTCCACATGTGTGTCTCCGTGTGTGTGTGTTTGTGTATGCGTGTCTCCGTGTGTGTCTGTGTCCACATTATTACGTTACTGTGTGTGTGTGTGTGTGTGTGTGTGTGTGTGTGTGTGTGTGTGTGTGTGTGAAGCCTCCCAGAGCTGCTGCTCTCCCCTCTCTGGCGGCTGGAGGAGTACATCACTCTGCTCCAGGCTCTCTCTCTGACCACGCCCCCAGACCACCCTGACCACGCCCCCCTGGCCCACGCCCTCGTCGCCATGACGCGCCTCCGCGAGTTCATACGTAAGGTGACCAATCAGAGCCCAGCGAACGCAACGCACCAATCACAGCAATCCAATGGAAAAGCACCAATCGCAGCCCAGGAGAGAGAAAGAGAGAGAGAATCAATCAGACACACAAACAAATACACACTAGTGGAGACACACACAATTACAACACATAAACACACATACACTTGTGGAGACACAAAATTACAACACATACACACACACACTCACAACAGATGTTGAGACACGGATAAACAACACACACATTCAACATGGAAACACATAACGCTCCAATCACAGCCCACCAATCAAAGCCCACCAATCACATCCCTCCAATCACAGCGCACCACTATATGATCAACACTATCTCTTCCTCAGATGAAGAGTAGCTCGGAGAGAGACCGACTGATGGAGGAAACCCAGAGAGAGATCAAGGGCTGTCCGGTAAGACTCTACTCTGGTCTCTCTCTCTCTCTCTCTCTCTCTCTCGCTCTCTCTGACTATAGTGTCTCTCTCTCTGTCATTCTTTCTTTCTTTCTTTCTTAAATTCCCCTGTGTGTGTGTGTCAGGACCTCCGTGAGGGGGACAGGCAGCTCATCCTGACCCAGGACGCTGCCTTGCTCCACAGCCCTGGGGAAGACCTCCCCCACTCCCTGAGGTGAGGGACAACGCAACGCAACACACACACACACACACACACACACACACACACACACACACACGCAGAAACACAGACACACACACGCAGACACACACACACACATACACAGACACACACACACAGACACACACACACACACAGACAGACAGACACACACAGACACAAACGTATGTGTGTGTGTGTGTGTCAATTTTGTGTGTGTGTCAATGTTACGTGTGTGTTTGTGTGTGCCAATGTTATTATTGTCAAGGTTGTGTGTGTGTCAATGTTGTATGTGTCAATTATTTGTCAATGTCGTTTGTGTGTGTGTCAATGATGTCTGTGACACACACACACACACACACACACACACACACACACACACAAACTCACGTGATTTTGTGTGTGCGTGTGTCAATGTTGTGTTTGTGTGAGTGTCAATTTTGTGAGTGTGCGTGTGTGTGTCTCAATATTATGTGTGTTTCTGTGTGTCACGTGTGTGTTATATACTTACTCAATGTTTATGTGTGTATTTGTGTGTCTGCATTTTGTGTTTTATTTTAAACTTTATTTTGTGTTTTCGTTCATTTCTGCTTTTGTGTTTCTGTGTGTGTTTGTGCGTTTGTTTCTTTGTGTGTGCGTGCGTGTGTCTATGTGTGAGTTTGCGTGTGTGTGTACATGCGTGTTTGTCCCTGTGTGTCTGTGTCCCTGTGTGAGTGTGTGTGCATCTGTCTCTCTGTGTGTGTGTGTGTGTGTGTGTGTGTGTGTGTGTGTGTGTGTGTGTGCAGGACCTACCAGCAGGTGTGTGACCTCGGCCTCTTCCTCTTCAACGACGCCCTCGTCCTGACGAAGAGGAGTGTGGACCACGCCCCCTTCTCGCTCGCCCAACGCACCACACACACCTTCCTGGCCTCGGTCGCCCTCGGCTGCCTGGACGCCCGCGAGATCACACACTCCCGCTGTGAGTATGTGTGTGCACACTCTCTCACTCAGTCATTCACTGGCTCGCTCGCTCGCTTTCTCACTTGCTCTTTCGCTCTCTCTCTCTCTCTCTCGCTCTCGCTCTCGCTCTCTCTCTCTCTCTCTCTCTCTCTCTCTCGCCCCAGACGTCCACAATGCCTTCATCCTGGAAGGTCCGTCTCGTTCGTGGGCGTGCTCAACCGAGCGAGCCGAGGACTCGGAGTGCTTCCTGTCTGCGCTGCGATCGGCCGCTCTCGCCGCCCTCACACCACAGGGGTGATGCGTCCAATCAGGTCGATCTGGGGACACGCCCACTACATGACACGCCACCTCAGTACCCTAACAGCTCCTGACGAGCTGGCTGTCGTGCTGCATGGTTGACTCCGCCGTCGGTGTGTGAATGTGTGGGTGAATGTTAGGCAATATTGTGCAGCGCTTTGAGTGACCACTGGTTAGAACAGCGCTCTATAAATGCAGACCATTTAGCATTCATCCGTTTATGCTTGTATAAATACCTGAGTAACGGTGTTTGAAGAACTGAGCAATCAAGTTTGCTTTGAGTAAGAATTGCTTTTTACTAGTGCTGTCAGTTAAACGCGTTATTAACGGCGTTAACGCAAACCAATTTCTACGGCGTTAATTATTTTATCGCGCGATTAACGCAATTTATATATTGTTTTCTTTGGCTCAAAACAAAGAAGCAGTAGCCTGACTGCTATGTTCAAGGCAGTATGTTTGTATGTTCATCGTTTAATTGCACTATAGGCTTTTTTTTTGTATCGTCCTGTTTTGATCAGTATATGCCAATGTTGTTATCAATAAAAAAACATTTGCACAAGGCAAGCCGATGCACTTCTCCATGTTGATACGAGCATTTATTCATCTGATTTAGAAATACACTATAATAATAACACAGTATGTGTTTAAATGCTCTTTTTCAAAGCTTAAAAGCATTTCAGTGTGTATTAGGGCTGTCAAAACGAACTTCGCTATTCGAATATAATTCGAATTTTTAAAAAAGGAGAACATTCGAGTGCGGCAACTAACGTTCGAACTTTTTTTTTTTTTTTTTTTATAGCAAATTTTATTGACAAGTGCCGCATAATCAAGGACTGCCGCACAAGTCAAGAATTACATTTAACTTTTGCCTAGCAACGACGCAAATCAAAGTCAACGTCGTGCGTCGTGACGTTCGGCATTGTATGCTTACAAGATGGTGGGAAGCAGTGCGCGAGCAGACACAGAGATGGAAAGCATAACTTTCGGATTTCCATCGAGAAACGGGAAGATTACATCCAGAGAAACCGTCATTTGCAAATTATGCTGCAAGTCGTTAAAGTACCACTCGACTACGAGCAACATGAGCGCACACCTCCATTCAGTGCATTACTCGGAGTACGCAGAACAGTTAGCGGCTGAGGAAGAGCCACGGTCAAAACAGCCAAGAATAACATCGTAAAATAGCAGTGTGTGTGTGTATTTGAATGATTGAACATCAGCTTCTTCATTAAACATCATTGCTTGAATATTTCTGGCGTTATATCTTACCTATTTATACAAGTTTTGTATTGATTTGGTAAAACTTGTTGCAAATGTTACATAACAGATTTGGTTGACGCGCCCTCTAGTGGACGCGGGACGTAGGCCTAATAATAAGATGGTATCGGTGTATATAATGATATGATAAAATAATTTAAAAAAAATATTCGAATATTATTCGAATATTCAACATAAGAAGCATTAGAAATTCGAATATGATTTGAGGGGAGGATTGACAGCCCTAGTGTGTATTTTATCTAGTTTTATCTTTAGAAGTTTGAATTTGAAAGTGTTCATTTAGTAAAAGGTATAAAATTAATCTTTATTGATCAACGAAAATAGCAAAAATGTTACACATGACAGATTATTGCTAATGACTGACAACATTTTATCAACACAGCTCTGTTTTACATTTAAAACACCTCTTTCTAAAATACGTTGATTTGAACCCAAACCTGAGAGTTGAATAAGTTTGTTAATAGGTTAGTTCGCAACGAAACTGACATTCACAATAAACATACATTTTATCCGATAAATGTCCACACAGCGTTTACATCTTGTCTGTAAATAAAAATACTCAAAATGTCTAAAATAATTAAAGTTTACCTATTTACGAAAAGATCTCTTACCTTAATGCCTCTATAATAACTCACCGAATGCCTTTTAAAAGATAAAATCACTTAACATTCATGGAACATCGTATCACGTTGTAGAATAGGCTTCAGAACAGTAAGTATAGGATAACAGTCAGTGTATGATCAGTATATGCTAGTTAGTCCACTATATTAATGTATAATAAATGGTGGAAAGTTAGCTAGTTAGCTAACAACTTCTAACACAGAATTACAAATATTCTAAATGTGAGAGAGAGAGAGAGAGAGAGAGAGAGAGAGAGAGAGAGAGAGAGAGAGAGAGAGAGAGAGAGAGAGAGAGAGAGAGAGAGAGAGAGAGAGAGAGAGAGAGAGAGATCTCACAGCTTCCTATTGGCTGAGTTGGGGTTGTTATTGTTGATGGAGGCAGTGCCGGGGATTGTTGTAGTCTTGGCATTGAGGAGGTCTTTCCCTTGCGTCATTGGGCCCCTGGTCTTCAGCCCCCTGGGGGTCTGCGGCCCCGGGGCCACCCCCGGGTTGGGGTTGCCCTTGGGGGAGCCGCACCCCCTGGGTTTGGGGATTCGGGTGGGGCCTGACCGACGGAGTGCTTCGGCCGATACCTGGGGAGGGAGACAGTTGGGATTGAGTCTGCCATTTTGAACCAGGTAAGGGGGGGAGGGAGGGGGGAGGGACAAGAGGGAGGGAGGAATGAAGAAGGGAGTGAGTGAGGAAGGGAGGGAGGGAGTGGGAGGTGAAAGCGAGGGAGGGAGGGAGGGAGGGAGAGAGGATGAGGTCAGTGTGGGGTGGGTGGGAGAGAGGGGGGGGGGGGGGGGGAGAGAGAGAGAGAGAGAGAGAGAGAGAGATGCCAGTCCCATATTATACCACCTGATGTGAGTGTGATTAGCCGTTGCAAGCCTTTGGAAAATTGGATCTGTGTTATGGTGACATCACTAGTGGCCGTATCTCTATCTCTCCTCTCTGTTGTCTATCTCTGTCTTTCCCTTTTGCTCTCACTCGCTCTCTCTCTCTCTGTTTCTCTCTAGCTCTCTGTCTGTGTGTTTGTAATAGGGGTGCCTTTAAAATGAATAAATAGAGATGGTTTATGGAAGTGTGAGGTCGGCTTAGCTCAGGAGGTAGAGCAGTTGTCTTGTAACCGAAAGGTTGCTAGTTCAATTCCTAGCTGAGTGTTGATGTGTCCCTGAGCAAGACACTTAACCCTAACCACTCCTGACGAGCTGGCTGTCTCCATGCATGGTTGACTCTGCCGTCGGTGTGTCAATGTGTGTATTAGCCGATTTAAGTCGCTTTGGATAAAAAGCGTCTGCTAAATTGCCTAATTTTAATTGTAATTTTGAGTGGTCACGTGGTGTAAAATTGACCTTATAATTCCGTTCACGATCACCATTCTGAAAGTGGGCGCCAGATGACGCCAGATCCACACATATAAGATACTTTTATCTACTTACTTTTATTGCACTATTTTGGCTGCGCTTTTTTTTTATCTTACTGCAGGAGGGTGAGATTTGAAATGCATTGGAAGTGAGAATATAAGTTTCTCATTTTAATAAAGCCCTTTGAAATTAGTAAAAATTTGAGGCGTTAACTTAAACTTTAAACTTATGTAAGTATGAACAAATGGAGTTGGAATTGGACAACACACGATGCTGTCATTATTATTATTTTAAAGTTGCACACTATAACTCGCCTTTTCTTTCCAAGAGATTTCCCAAGAGTCAGTGGCGTAAATATCGACGGAGCAACCGGGGCCCAGTCGGTAAGGTAGGCTAACACTGAGTGGAGGATGAGGTTGTGTGGCCAGTCACCTGTAACGTTAGCCTAAATGTTGGCATTAGCAGTTCTCTCGAGGTCTCTCTCGACTGTGCGTCTGTGTGTCCAAGCGTGTGTGTGTGTGCGTGCGCTTGCGTATAGGGCACCGGGGCCTATCACCATGATGTTACACTGCTGCCCAAGACCTTCTAGCGCAAAGCCTGACATCTTATTTAACCCGACAGCTCTGCACCTTACACAGAGTTTCATCACAACCTACCGACATCTCTTCCCCCCCCCCCCCCCCCCATTCATTCATTAATGTGAACCTTGGGTTTGCATACCCACAGCCGGGGCTGGGGTGTCAGGTGTAATATTAATGCCAGCCAGTCTAAAGTCGTTGTGCACCTCCAGTCTGTTGCGCGCTTTTGTTTTGATGGCGACAAGTGTGCTGAATGGCAATAATGCATTTGCGACTTGATAGGAGTGACCTGTCGATAAGCTCCGCCCTCAAGCCTCGTTCAGACCAAAGATTCGCCTCGCAACGACTTGCAACTTGCGACTCCTTGCGACAAGACGGGCTGCGACGTTCTAAAAACTGGGCAGTTCACACTGCTGCACCGGGCGGCAACGTCAGGTGGTTTTCCTTTCAACCATGAAAGCTCTGGCACAGCTGAGAGCCTCAACAGCATCCCCCTAAAAAGTAGCCTAACTTAGGGGGGGGGGGGCTTGGGTAGATGTGTTGATGCTGCGCTGTCTCCACAGAGACAACGCAGCGATATCATCATGAGCAGTTCTAACTGGAGAGAAAGTGAAACCACAGACTGCTGATCATGTGAGAGAAGATAATGCAGTCGCAGTTTACCAAGACGTTAAAAGATGGTGCGATCTACGAGAGAGACGCAGAGTGTCGCAGAGAACTGTCATTAGGAGGCTTTTGTCGGGATAAAAAAACAAGTGGTCAGCAAAATAAAGAATATGTTGGCGTTTTTGCACATGTATATAGTTAATTGCGTTTGTTTAAAGTTTTGAGTATACCCCTCCATAGCGTTGTGTAGTCCCTTTCGATTGATCCTGGAAGAAATTAAACCCTTTTTCGGCCAAAACCTCTCCAAAGCCTGCTTTAATATACTGTCAGCTGACATTTTTCCACATGTTTTTGTTATCGAGTCTGTTTTGTTTGTTCGAGTTCGTCGTGGTAACGACAGGGGGCGCGACTTAGCGACAGGTCTATTTTCAGGCCCCGTGAGATCCCCATTTGCTACAATCTGAAATTGCGGCAGTGTTCGGACGTCAATTTTTCTCTCGAAGTCAGAGGCTTCACACCCCCCCTTGGCTCTCTGGCGCCCCCCAGGTTGGGAAACACTGGTCTAGATTGTGTATCCGTGGGACGGGCAGCGAGCACAAAGCGTGCCCCCGCTTTGTGCCCCTCTCCTGCGCTGCTCTTTCCTGCAAGACCGGCACTGCCGTCGTCTCCACGGAAACCAAACAGCCGTTTTTTATGGGGCCCTTGACTGAGAGAGAGAGAGAGAGAGAGAGAGACTGCTGCGCGAATGTGTGTCATAAACCGGCACACACACACATTAGAAAAACATTTGTTGTTACTTTTAGATTGTGTGTTCATGTGCGTCTGTTTCTTTGTCTATCTGTCTACATCTGTGCCTGTCTGTCTGTCTATCTACATGCATGTGGGTGTCTGTCTGTCTACGTGTACACACGTAGGGGCCACAAACACACAAATATGTAGACAGACACACGTGTCTGTCTACATATTTGTGTGTTTGTGGCCCCTACCCCGCTTGTGTTGTGTTGGCCCCTGAGTCAGAGAGGGTAACCAAGGTGACAGACGAGGGTCCCAGCTGCTGACTGGTTCGTCTCCCCCCCCCCCCCCCCCCCACCAGCCAGCAAGTCTGATTAATAGTGTGTTTTATAGTGTGTTTTTTATTCCAGTTGTGTATCAGATTTCCTGGAGCGCATTCCTGCTCTGTCTCAATCAATCAAATACTTTATTCAAATCCTTAGAGGGGAGGGTATGTGTGTTTGCGTGTCGCTGTGTATATATATGTTTGTGTGTGTCTGTGTGTATAAATGTGTGTGTGTGCGTGTGTGGCTACATATGTGTGCCTGTGTGTGGGTCTGAGTAAGTGCGGGTGTGTCTGTCTGTACCCACGTGTGTGTGTGTGTGTGTGTCTGTGTATGTGTGTGTGTGCCTACATGTGTTTGTGTCCGTGCGTGCATGCCTACGTGTGTGTGTGTGTGTGTCTGTGTATTTGTGTGTGTGTGGGTGTCTGTGTATGTGTGTGTGCATGCCTACATTTGTGTGGCTACATGTGTGCGTGTGTGTTTACGTGTGTGTGCGTGTGTTTAAATGTCTGTGCATGTGTGTGCGTGTGTGTCTGTGTGTGTGCGCATGCCTACATGTGTGTGTCCTCGTCTACAATTTCATTTTCAGAACCCCACTCTTCTCATTCCGCTTGCGATTCCGACAGCATTTACTTTACATGGGACACGTAGAGACCTTGTTTATTGACTTAACCGTCTCTTAGCAACCAGCTGCACAGTTTTATCGGAAAGGAAGTTATCCTTCCCGTGCCTAATCTGAGTAGTCAATGACTCGATTACGATCAAATTACCAGCTAGATCACACCTGCCTTCTGCAGTGCTAGTCATCAACTCAGGCAGCTGGGAAATTGAATGAAATGTTCCCAAACTATGTAGGATTATTTAATTTTTTTATAATATATGTATTATTATTTTTTTGCATTGTTAAGGAGAGTTCTGAATACAAAAATGTCATTGCCAGCCATGACTGCTTAGTAGTGATGCAACTGTTCCGTACGTAACCCTCATGGTTCGGGACGCAAGTGATCCGCGGATCGGCTGATAAAAAAAAAAAAAGAAAGAAAGGTTTGCGCTCAAGTGATCAGCGCATGTTTATAGGGAAATTCCGGTATTTAGCACATTGAGCCCCCTTTCTGGTTTGTCTAGGATGAAATATATAGTGGGTGACACATCGAAATGTTGACTATTGGTCCTGCCTCAGGTATTTGGCTCATTTCGATTCGCCCCTGCCTGCTTCAGAATGGCTGGCTTTGGGCATTCACAAACCTGTCCTTAAAACAACCGTAAACGTTCGTTTTCAGAAATGTGCAACTCACCGAGTGGTTAGTGGTGTTCGTTGATGTTCCTAATCAAGTATCATAGCAAAATACAGTTTCTGTCGTGTTTTATTTGGCGTTTCGTAAATCCCATTGAAACGGAAACCGAACCGGAGGCGGAAATGGGATGTTAATGTTTGGTTGTAGTCTTTCCACCCGGTTCTCTGTGCTTCCTTTTGGACCTTTTTATTATTTACTTTCCATGTTAAAAAGAAGTAGGAATAATTATTTTGTTTAAATGATTTTTTATGATTTTTTATTTTATGTTGACACAAGCAATTTTTTTCAATATTTACTATCCTCAAAGGATTATTACCAAAAACATCACTTTATTTAGCTTTTACACATTTGTAGATTTTATTTAAGGTCACATTTGTCTTGTTATCTTTTCCGTAGTTGTTGTTCCGAAAATGATCCGACCCGTGACTCAAAAACCCTGACACGATCCCAACCGTGAGTTTGTGATCCGTTACACCCCTACTGCTTAACCTTTTATTATATACATTATATTTCTGTCTGTTTTTAAGTCAGTTGGATCTTCATGGGTTCTGTGATGAGACTTTAACAACGCTATTCTACGTCGCACACGAAGCACACGAAAACGTTTAATCTTCCAGCATTCCCACACTTTGTCACTCTCTCTCTGTCTCTCTCTCTCTCTCTCTCTCTGTCTCTCTCTCTCTCTCTCTCTCTCTCTCTCTCTCTCTCTCTCTCTCTCTCTCTCTCTCTCTCTCTCTCTCTCTCTCTCTCTCTCTCTCTCTCTAAACACCCAAACTTGACTTTAATGGCTCTGTTACTCCTAAGCTCCAGAGTGAGATGTAAGGGGAATGTTATGAAGTTATGCATCATGCAAATGAAAACACAAAACCAATTTATTCAAATCAAACATGTGCTTGTATTTTCATGGGCAAAATATTTTTTTGACATGATCAAAACATGCTTATTTGGGGTGAGTGTGAAACAGCAGGCTGTCAAAGTCAAACTCAACCCTAAAACCCACTTTGTACACTTATTTATAAAAGGAAAAAATACAATCTCAGGTTAAGCCATATAAAGTAATGAAAAAAAGTTACAAATCAGATGTTTTGGACTACATGTTCGATATTCCAGCCTAACAAAAGTCAGTGCACAACAAATTAAAAACGACCCCAACTCCTACACCTTAAAAACCTTAAACACCTTCAAATCCTCTTTCATGCAACAGCAAAAACACATTTTCGAACACAAATCCAGGGAGAGCACACCAACCGATAAAAAAATGTGTGTGTGTGTGTGTGTGTGTGTGTGTGTGTGTGCGTGTGTGTGTGAGACTACATGTGTGTGTCTGTCTGTCCCTACATGCGTGTGTTTGTGCCTACCTGTGTGTGTGTGTGTGTGTGTGTGTGTGTGTGTGTGTGTGTGTGTGTGTGTGGGTGCGAGCGTGCCTACATGTGTGTATGTGTGTCTCTACATGTGTACGTGTGTGTGTTTAAAATAACAACAACAACACAATCATGAGTCCTCTAGTAACACAACGGGGAAACACTGAGGAAGAGCAACCAAAGGCACCGGGGGCATTGATACAGGGGTACTGGGTGAACCGGAACTAACTGGTGTTTGGAAGGTATATGGGATGGAGATGGGGGGAACCACTGTAACTAAGGGGTGTTTGGAAGGTATTATTGGATGGAGAAGGGGGGAGGGACCACTGTAACTAAGGGTGGCTGGAAGGTATTATGGGATGGAGCTGGGGTGTGGAGGCGGGTCTTTCTGAGGGGGAGGCGTGGTCAATCGTTGCTGTTACTTACGGTAATGTGGGCCGGCCTTTGTACAGGGGGGGGTGTGGGCTTAATGACGATGCTACTCATGACCTTGGCACCGCCCTTGGGGGGCGTCCGCTGATCCTGAGGTGCGGGTGGGGCGTGGCTTGGGGTGGGGCTGACTCCGCCCCCGCTGTTGCCGCTAACAACGCTTTGAATAAAGGGCGCGCCCAGGTGGATGTGGATCTTGTTGTCCTCGGTGGTGAACACGTTGGCCCCTCCCCCCGTGCTGTTGGCCCTCTGGACCTGCCAGTGGGGGGGCTGGGCCACGCGGAACATGCCGCCGACCGCGACCTCCGCCGCCGCCGGCTCGGGCGTCGCTGTGGTTACCGACACGATCTGGATGGGCGACATCCCCCGGTCACACGGCGGCGTCCCCCCCCCCACGGGGGAGTCCGGGGTCCGCGTCCGGGGGGAGTAGGCGGTGGCCATGGTCAGCGGGGAGGGAGCCCGGTTGGGCGAACAGAGACCCTCGTGCAGCGGCGAGCGTTTGGCCCTCGATGACGGCGACACCGACTTGTTGCCAGGGGAGACGGAAGCGTTCTGGATGATGGTGATCCTCGGCTTGGCCGCCCCCCCCCCGCTGGTGGGGATGACGGCAGTGCTGGTGTACGACGGCGCCGTCTCCACAGCAACCACCCCCAGGGAGCCTATCCCCAACAGGGCCGTGTTCAACCGGGGTTCAGGGTTCACCTTGATGTGCAGGGGTCGGCCGGGGTTGTTGCTTAGCAAGACATCGCTTTGCTGCTGCGGCTGCTTCGGATCCCCGTGGTGGTTCCCGTTGAGCCTGGTGGCCCCTGGCAACGCCTTCACATTGACCAGCGTCGGGGGCGGGGTCAGTGGGAAGCGCGCCGCTCGGATGAGGCTGTTGTTGCGGTTGTTCGCATCGGTCCGCCGCGAGGGTCCACACTCATTCTCGCTCTCGCTCTCACTCCCCTCCTCCTCCGACTCGCCTGCGTCGTACAGTCTCCCGTTGACCACCGCCCGCTCCAGCGGCTCCTCTGTTGAGCAACGGGACCCCAGGAAATCAAACGCATCCGTCTGCACCTCCTTTGTGGAGACGTGAAGGTCCGAGAACCGTCGACCACTCATCCCCGGGCGCAGGCTCTTGCTGAAGCGTCGGTATCTCTCAAGCTCCCCGGTCAGGGTCTCCATCTCCCGGGCCAGTTCCTTATTCCGCACTTCCTGCTGTGTGAGCCTCCTCTGCTGGGTCGACTGGTCGTTCTTCATGCGGCAGATGTTCTCCTCCGTCCCCATGAAGTCATGGATCTTCTCCTTTAGGGCCGAGACCTCACGGGTCAGGTGGCCCGACTTGGCCTCCTCCTCCTTCAGACGCTTGTAGAGCACCTGCTCCTGCCCGCACTCCCTCTTCTGGTAGTTTGACAGCTCTGTGCGTGACGCAGCCAGCTCGCCCCGCAGTGTCTCGGCCATCTCGTGCTCTTCGGCAAAACTCTTCTCAAGCAGCTCGCGCTCCTCCGTCTTCAGCGGTTCGCCCTCCACCCTCTCCACCACCTCCTGCGCCTTCACGTCCTTGAGTTTACTCCGGAGACGCTCCACCTCCTGGGTCAGCTCCTTCACCTTGTTGTCTTCCTGCTGGAAGCGCTTGGTATTGATGGACGCGTTGATCGGCTCCTTTTTCCCCTCGCTGTTGCTCCGGAGGTACTCCCTCTCGATGCCTTCCAGCGTCTGCAGCCTCTTCTTCATCATGCCCACCTTGGCCTCCAAGTCCTTGCTCTTCCCCTCCTCGACGTTCAGCCTCGCCCTCAGCTCGTCCCGTTCCCTCGCTGCCCTGCACGCTTTCTCCTCCAGTTCGGCCTTCGACTTTAGTGCCTTCCGGCTCTCCTCGATTAATCGCTCGGTGACTGAGTTCACCATCTCCTGCTCAGCCTGCAGTTTCCCCGAGCTGTTCAGCACCTTGCTCTCCATCTGCCTCATCCTCTCCGCCGTACTCTTCCGCTCGTCCACCAGCAGCACGGTGAGTGTCTTCAGCTTGGCGAGGTCCTCCCTCAGGCCAACCTCTGTCCTGCCCAGCTGGGCCTCCGCCGCCTCCAGCTCCTTCACCTTCTCCCTGAGCACCTCCAGCTCCCCGGCCACCATCTTGGAAACCGTCCGCTCCCTCTCCAGGTTGCTCTTCAGTGAGCCGCACTCCACTTTGCTCTTCCCGAATGCGTCCTCCAGCCTCTCCAGCTCCAGGATGCGCTGGTTCAGCTTGTCCACCTCTGTCTTCAGCCCGCGGCTCTGCCCTGCCTCCTTCTCCAGCTTCCGGTTCAGGTCGCGGCATTGCTCCTCCATGCGAATCAACTCCTCGTCCTTCCCTTCCATCTCCAGCACCCTCCGCCTCAGCTCCTCCACCTCCGACGCCAGCCCCGAGTTTCCGCCCTCCCCTCGCCCGATCTTGTCCCTGAGCTCCTGCAGCTCCTCCTCGGCCCGTCGCAGGGTCTTGTTCGTCTCTTCCAGTTCGTCCAGTTGTCGACTCAGTGCAGACAGCCTCTGCCGCAGCACACGGTTCTGGGCGTCCTCGCCCGCCAGCTTGGCCGTCATGGCCTCCTGCTCCTGGTGGTGTCCGACAGCGAGGTCGCGGAGTTCCGACTCAAGGCGGAACACCTTAGACTCCTCCTCCTTCAGGCGGGCGGCAACAGAGGCTAGCTCCTCCTGGGTCTTGGCGCCGGCCGAGGAGAGCTCGGTGACTGTGGCGGTTTGGCGGCCGAGTTGCTCGGTGAGGCGTTGCTGCTCGTCGACGACCAGTAAGGCAAAGGACTTGAGCTTGGTCAGCTCCTCCTTGAGGGCGCAGACCTTCTTGTTGTGCTCCTCCTCCTTGCGCTCCTGGTACGCCTTCTCCTGGTCCAATAGGAGTTTTAGCCTGAGGGAGAAAGGAGGAGATGTTAGAGAAGTTCTGCGGGATTTTGGATCGTGCTGCAGTAAATGAAAGTGCTTTTTGTTCCACCTCTGTTACATTTACATTAAGGGGATTTAAATATAAATATTAGAATAAACACAAGCATATATATTAACATATATGTATGCAAACAACACAGCCATGTGGAAGAGAGATTGTGATCACATTCAACAGCGCATTGCATAAATTACTTTTACAGTGATTACGTTTCCAGAAGTTGAAGTATTTACATGAATTCATGAGGATTAATCTCAGAAATAATTTCCTCACTGATGATCCATTGCTAGCTTTACAATTACATTTTAGGGCGTGTGGCAGACGCTTTCATCCAAAGTGACTAACAACCTTCATTCACACACCGATGGTGGAGTCAACAATGAAGGTGCCTTGCTCAGGGACACCTTGACACTCGCCGGGGATCAAACTAGCAACCTTCTGGTTACCAGTCAATCCACTCTACCTCCTTTGCTCCTGACCGCCACAAATCGAATACATCAGAAACTGTAAGTGCTTGGCACTTGTTTCTATGAAGATCCTTTCTATTCCAACAGCAATATGTTGTTATTTCTCTCTCATCTGACAAATTATTGTAAGTCGCTTTGGATAAAAGCGTTAATGTGAATGTAAAATTTGATTCTGCTTGGCTCAAATTAAATTGCTTTTCATTCCACATCTGTTATAAATCGCACACATCTGAAACATTGTGTTTTTCACTCATACGTCGGAGAACTTGTGGGTTTGAATTCCGAGCTACTCTCCTTTGTTTCAAGGAGATCCAAGCCTCTATAAAGAAAACATTTGTTCCCAAAGCTACTCTGACCTGACCGAGATCTGAGGTCATGGAAAATTCACCAGGTCATAAAAAAACCTTCCCCTAGTAAGCATCTCAGGTCTGGCTCAAAATAGCCTTTCTTTCTCTCTAGCTCTGCCAGCGGCCCTGTTAAACGGTGAGTAAATTTGTCGGTTATTCCTGGTGAACATCAAGTCATGGCCTTGATCCCAGGACACCCAGTACAGCTTTTCCACTGACGTCTGGGACGGAATAGAAGGCTTTGAACAAACAAGAGAGAGGAAGCACGTCTCAAACTGGGCGACAGTAGCTTAGGAGGTAGAGCGGTTTGAGTTTTCACCGGAAGGTTGCTAGTTCGATGCCTGGCTCCTCCTAGGCGTCGAGGTGTCCCAGAGCAAGGCACCTCACCCTGACTGCTCCTGACGAGTTGGCTGTCACCCTGAAGGGTCGACTTGACCGTCGGTGTGTCAATGTGTGTGTGAACCGTTGTGAGTCGTGTGCGGTAAAAGCGTTTGCTAAATCCCCTAAATGTAAATGAAACATGCTGTAACGAGCACTAATTTCCTTCGAGAATGTTCCTGGATAACATTTACTACTCAGATCAGTTAATTTCGATCGAATAATTCCAATTTTGACAAGACATTTGTAATGTTGCTTCCCGAAGTTCTACGGATGTTTCTGTAAACTGTTAGCAAATGGGCATTCAGAATGGGTTTGCGCACATCCACAGGCGTTGTCCCCGGTTACCGGTGTTCCCGGTGGTCTGCCGAGTGTGTGGGTGGACGTCTCGCATCCTTTATTCGAACCCGGAGTGTGTGTTTACTGAAACACTCCTACTCCTTCTTGATACTCACCGTCTCTCACTTTGCGCTCACCACCTCTTTGTGCATTTTTATTTTTGATTTTCCTCCTCTGTCATTACCTCTCGCTTTCGCTATCCCCCCCCCTCTTGTTCACACACAACTTCGCTCACTTCCTCCCCTCCCTCTCTTTCTCACGTCCTTTCTCTCTCTCGTCTTACTTTCTCCCCGCCTCTCTCACTCTCACTCTCTCTCCCTCTCTTTCTCATCTTCTCTCTCTCTCTCTCTCTCTCTCTCTCTCTCTCTCTCTCTCTGTCTCTCTCTCTCTCTCTCTCTCTCTCTCTCTCTCTCTCTCTCTCTCTCTCTCTCTCTCTCTCTCTCTCACACACCTTCTCTCTCTCTCTCTCCCCTCCATTCTCTCTCTCTATCTCTCTTTCTCACACCTTCGCTCGTTCCCTCTCCCCCCTCTCTTCCTCCCCTCCCTTCCTCCCCTCCATTCTCTCTCTCTCTCACCTTCCCTCTCTCTCTCTCCCCTCCCTTCTCTCTCTCTCCCTCTCTCCCTCTCTGTCTCTCTGTCTCTCTCTCTCTCTGTCTCTCTCTCTCTCTCTCTCTCTCTCTCTCTCTCTCTCTCTCTCTCTCTCTCTCTCTCTCTCTCTCTCTGTGTCTCCATGGCGATCTTTCTGTTTACTTTAGCGTGTTATCTCGGCGGTCCATGTTTTACTAATGATGTCATCGGGCTATCCGTACTGACAAATGGTACTGGCCTCTGGATCAACGCACACAGATGCACACACACACACACACACACACACACACACACACACACACACACACACACACACACACACACACACACACACACAATATGAAATGAATGACGGTGCTATGCTTTATGAATGACCACAGAGAAACAGACGCACAAACAGACACATACACAAACACACACTTTGATCTACACACACTCATGCACAAACACACACACACACCAACACAGAAACAGACCCACAAACGTACACATAACCAAACACACACAGAAACAAACAAAGGTGCATACCAGAGATTGGAAATAAACTTTTTTGCCCACCAGCCACTGTGGGTTAAAAATCTACCCGCCACTCATCTATTTTACCAGCCACTTTTTATACGCTATATATTTTTTAAATATATGCGTACATTTTAAACAATATAATAGTAACAATAGATAACAAAGTGTTTTTCATACACATCTTTTTTTCCATCAGAAGTGATTTTTACTGTAAGTAGGTTCTACCAAGGAACTGAGTTGAAAACGTTACACTCTTACCGCATATGATAAACAATACACAGGTGTCTGCCATGTTAAGTCATGTTTATTTCAAAGGTGTTACGATGACAAGTTTGGGGATAATTCATCTATACAAAGTATTTTCAATAAAAAACAAATTGACATATTAACAATAAAACAACATGCCTGGCTACACCATCATAACACCATCATAAATGTGTCCACAGACCTGGTAACTAACGTATGATAGTAAGCATTATTGGCCCTTAACACTAATATTCAGAAAAAACACAGCCTCAAAAGGCTATTGGCTTAAGCAATACAAGTAGAGGCATATACTTGAACTTTATACCCTGAACTTTTAAACGTTGCAAACGTGCAAAAACATAATTATATATTTATGTGGCATTCAGTCCAATGCTGAAAATATATCTGTGGCATTAGGCCAATGCTGTGATAATGTGTGTAAAGTATGACCAAGTTTCTGTTCAATAGTCTAGGTAGAACTTTATCAATCCCCTGTAGGAGAAATGTGTGAAATATTTGTCCCTATAAAACAATAATGGTAAAAAAATAAATACAAAACACGACGGTAACTGAGTAAGTCAAACCGTCAAATCTGAAGGCTCTACTTAACCACTCCCCCTACTCACTTCCACCAATGCAAAGCAAACAGAACTGAGTAGGGGAGGGCGTAGCCTAACTAGTTTGTGAACGACCCAGAGAAACGCAACGCAAATTCAATGTGAACATGTATAAAATAAAATCCAGGACGATTTTGAAATTCCGCAAAACATTTTTTAAAAGTGTCACAAAAAGAGGGCATGTCCGGGCAAAAGAGGACGTCTGGTTACCCTACGTACGGGAAACACATTTGATTCCTACCTGTAACACTGTTAAATAGCGGCCCAAATTGGTGGGCGCTATCCTGGTAATTCCTCTGCGTGAGAAATACGAAGTATGGCGTGTGAGCGTGTGCATTGGTTGAATTCATGGGGCAAGCCCCAGGAATCTCACACTTCCGGCTTCCATGAAAGAGAACCAAACTAATTCACACAAAACCGTTCATGCAAATCTTGCATCAAAGGTTAATTTAAGGAAGTTCTCTCCAGTCACCCTGAAAGTAGTTTGTAGCGCTTTAATTTGCAGTGTCAGAGAATTCTGAGAAATCTGAATGCTACTAAATTCTCAGAATTCTGACACTGCAAATTATTGCACGCTAGTGAATTACTTTTACTAAAACCCGGTCTAAAAAATTACAAAAACTCGACATCGCGGCCAGGCCACAAATGACTGGTGAGAACCTTCTTAAATGAACCTTTAATGCTGGATTTAATTATCAGAATTCGGATTGATCCAAGTATTCTGACTTTATTATCAGAATGCTGAATTTTATCTCACAATTCAGACTTTATTAGCCTATTCGATTTCTGAATTAAAATTCTTGTGATGAATAATCTACATTTGTACAGTTGATGTGCAGCACTTTAATTCCCGTCAACTTTTTTTTCCTAACACCAGCACTTCCACAACTATGCCCATGTTCAAAGAAAACCATTTATAGCGCATCTATTTTTCGGCTGGGTAGTGATAGTCGCCCTAAATGCAGCTTTAATTTGGGCTTTGATTCTGAATGAATGCCTCTGCTAAACTGTGTGAATAAATAAAGGGAACTGAAATCTAAAGAAGACACGTGGTTTTGATGTGCTGGTGAATTCCAGCTGAAAGTGGAACATTGCTGCCATCATGGGAAATGAATGTAGCCTAGGCCTATTGTAAGTAGCTTTCAATTCCTTGTTCTTTTGTTGAACATATCCCCCACTAGATTCCCCCACCCCCACACAGATTTTGTCCTGTAGAAACCTATATGGTGGAAACCGATATGCCCTCTCAACCACAAAATGTTTGAGTCACTTCTATGGAAGTAAATCTGTGCCATCGGATTTTGAAAATAAAAAGCCATTGAACTCTAAGCACTGAATATTTATGCATTGAAATAACATATCTGGATTTGAATTTAAGTCCTATTCAGCTTTATTTTTCAATATTAAAAATTCAAAATCAAATATTCAACGTTAAAAATTCAACGTGGGGACGTTGATTACATTGAAATTCAAATCCAGATACGTTATTTCAATGCATAAATATTCAGTGCTTAGAATTCAATGGTTTTTTATTTTTAAAATCCGATGGCACAGATTTACCTCCATACACTTCTCCTTCGTCATGCTTAACTGATCATACCTCTCTCTCGTTGGTTACACAAATCTTACCATGGACACCCAGAACCCCTCTCAAATTTCAGCCAGCCAGACAATTCACGTCTGTTAATTTATGAATGGATTTCTGAACGTGTCCCGCCTCCGAAATAGCCTGGCTATAGCCATGCTGCCTTGCGAGCGATTTCATTCCATGCTGCGAGGCAGCCTGGATTCCATGGATCCGATTTTCGCCTGAGATGGGGAACCAATCACAGACCGGGGAGGGACGGCAAGACGATGACGACGTCTATTCGACACACCCATCGTCTTCTTCCGAATTGCTTGTGTCTCACGCATGGACATAAGAGCTGTGTTCGAAATCGTTCCCTGTACACTCACTCACTATTCCCTAAATAGTGTTCATGATATAGTGCACTAATATAGGGAACGAACAAACGAGAATTCGGACACTACGCCGAACATTTCTAAACGTCATTTGCGTCAGTAAATGCGCCGGGTATTTGTGTGACGCAGACAGATGCGCCGACATCATGTAAACAAACCGGGCACTCACGAGGAAAGCTGGAGGTTGTATTGATGTTGAATGTTACATTTCCTTGTTCAATTTTTTTTAAAGTAATTTTGAATGTTACATTTTCTATGTTAAATCCCAAATAAATTGTTCACATTTCGATACGAAAGCCGGAGACTCCATCATTAAATGTATTCATTTTCGCAGTTATTCAGCTTCTTCGCCTCCGGAAAAAAAGCGACCGCATTGCATTGTGGTCTACGGGAGTAACATGTAGGGCACATGTACACTCAAATTTGGGGTATTTTAAGTGCACCATATAGTGCATGAAATTAACCACTGCGAATTCGATCACCACTACAAAATGGCGAGCACCCTATATAGTGCACTATATCCGTGATAGGGAACGAATTCGAACACAGATATGGTCTCACGCCGATTGTGTGAGACTTGAGAGCCCTGTTACCGGTATATTATCCCGGATGTTGACAGTCGCAGTTCAGCAAAAGGGGCGTAGAAGAAGAAGGGGGCCGGATGTTGACAGTAAAGGTTGTAGAACTGCAGCGCCGTATGACGAATGTATTAAATATGCAAATTAGATCGGACCTGACTGGAAAGTATTACCCGACACAGTGGCGGATGAAGTGACACGATTCACTGTTAATTTCCATCCCTGGTGCGCACACACACACACACACACACACACACACACACACACACACACACACACACACACACACACACACACACACACACACACACACACACACACACACACACCTACTCACAAACACACACATACACCCACAGACACACACACAGGAACAAAAACCCACACATTCACCCTTACACACACTCACACACACAAAAACACACAGACACACACAAACTCACACACCAACCCCTACACACAGAAAACACATCCACCCACAGAGACTCACACACACAAAAATAAACAGACACACAGCGCACTCGCACACACACGTATGTTCACACACACCCTCGCCCCTACACACGCAGACACACACACACACACACGCAGACACACACACACACACACACACACACACACACACACACACACACACACACACGCAGACACACTAACCCTAACACAGATACACAAACACAGACCCGGAACGAGGCTTTTAGTGCTTAATGGCCATGCCTCTCCCAATCCCCCCCCCCCACCCCCCACCCACCCACACACACACTGTCTGTCTGCCTGTCTTTCTCTCTAACCCTCTCACTGTGATTGGACGGCACTGTGGATCAGAGTGAGCGTACGTTAAACTGCTGACCACTGATTGCTCAACGAGCAACAGGTGTGCAGCCTCCCCCAGCCCCCAGAGGCCAATCACACTCCAGGTGAGGCTGCTGAGACCACACCCTAGTTCTCCCTTTCACTCTCCCCCTTTCTCTCCCTTTTTCTCCCCCATTTCTCTCCCCTTCTCTCACCCGCATTTTCTCTTTCTCCCACTCACTCTCTCACACACACACACACACACACACACACACACACACACACACACACACACACACACACACACACACACACACACACACACACACACACACACACACACACCTATCACCCTAGATCAGTGTTAATCCCCTCCCTACTCCACTCTGATAACATCAAGCGATAGCGCTTGATGTTATTTGATCTTTCCCACCACTGGGGGTATGATAAACACTCCGTTGCCGGGGGTTACGCAAATGTGTTCCTCGAACCCTTGTCCGCAGACAGGTCCAGCCTCGTTGATAAGAGGTTGTATCTACAATTAGGTCAGGGTTAGAAGGTTTAAATCAAGAATACAAACAATATGTTCTTCATTATAGCACAGATTCTCCCTCTCCTTGTGTTTAGCTACTGTCTATCCCTCTCTTCTCCCCATCAAATCGTAACTTCCATCCACTCTCAAACCGTCAGCTCCCTGCTGCTGCTGATTTCATTTCCTCTACACACTTGGGTAAGGCCACACACACACACACACACACACACACACACACACACACACACACACACACACACACACACACACACACACACACACACACACACACCCACACACACACACACACACACACACACACACACACACACACACACACACACACACTCACCCACTCCTTCTGAAATGCTTATCTCCTAAACAAATGTAAAATCTAAAACCAAAGTACAAGTCGGAGTACACAAGATCCACAACATCAATGCTCGATTACTATACTACAATAATATTTTACTATTAATATTGTGTAAGTGTTTGCATTGTCTAGGGTGGAATTAATAACTAACAAATTATAATTAACAACACTGGAAACTTATTTGTAATTACTATTATTTCCTGGATTGTCTTCAAAACAAAGCAGAGAATTATAACTAATGACATTTTAATTTGTTTTGTACATCTCAAATTAAATAGATCCAATTTTTAATCATCCTTACAAGCAAATTATATTCCAGTGCTTTTGTTGGTGTCAACTGTACTGGGAACTATTACAGTTGAAAGAGCAGCAAAGTGTTGCTGTTCTTATTTTCTGAATTCTGCCTAAATTATTCTCTTACTTTTTGAGATGTATCTTCATTTTTGGAATCACTTTTTCTAAGTCGCCTTTGGACCGAAGTGCCTGTTATCGAATTGAATGCAACATAGCATTCATTCAGCATTCAACATTCCCTGGGACAAAATATTCGAGCACAGAATTTCTTCACCTGATCTAAAAAATATATTTAAATCTGTGTATGTATTAAAGAAAAAAGCAATTGTAACTCCATAACTGTCCTCAACAGTGTCTGTATGGTACACAACTCAAAAGTTATGGTGAAACCCATTAAACTCTTCCGACATTTAATTAAACGTTATTGCGGTAGAAATAAACGGTTGCAACAGAGTTTCAACCAAAAAAGAAAACAACATCTGAGTTTACCTTTACATTCAGGGCGTTTAACAGACGCTTTTATCCAAAGTGACTTATAATAAGTACATTTGTCGGACGAAAGAGAAACAACAATATATCTCTTTCGGTACGGTAAGGATGTTCATAGAACCAAGTGCCAAGCACTATCCATCACTAGGTTAACCCATTCCCCAGACACCTCAAAGATAGCTATCATATGACGTTACACAACTAGTGACTTAAAGAGATGAACCATAGGAGGAACTCGGGACAGTCTCCAAAAGTTACAACAACACAACGAATCCTCTCTCATCTCATCCATAACGGCTGTTTCATATTTACATTGAAACATCTGTCCATCGTGACCTAACACCAGGCGGATCCAACTCTGTCCTAAACATCTGTACTACCCAGAGAACATCACCGGAGACAACACCGACCTGAGCGACCTGAAATCCTCTGTTGTCGAACTTCTTTCTCTGGCTTAGTCAACGATAAGTCTTTCTAATGATAATAATAATAATAATAATAATAAGTATTCTATTGAGTTAGAGGTTTGTTTTTTTCTCAGTTAGAGGTTTTCTCTCAGTGTTAGGGCGATCTCAGCAAAGGATGTTATAAAACACGGTAAAGTTATCTTAACTCAGAAGGTTTTAATGCTACTAGTTAAGTTATCTTATGCAAACAGGCTATAATAACACTATCTAAATCCAGAAGGTTTTAATGAAACTGGTTAAGTTATCTTAACCCCGGTTTTAAAAACTGGTTAAAATATTTTAACTCAGAATGTTTTAATAATCCTAGTTAATTTATCTTAACTCAGAAGGCTATAATAATATTAGTTAAGTTATCTTAACTCAGACTGCTATAATAATACCAGTTAAGATGATCTAAACATATATATATTGACATACAGGATACCTGTATTTCAATTATGGCACCTATTGCACTCCTGAACATCCCTGGAAGAAGTTTTTTCTCGCCCTTATGGGGGCTAGGGTAAAGGGGGGTGTCATATATATTTGGCCTGTTAGGTCCTTGGAGACTGTTATGGTGATTAAGGGCTATACGAATAAAATGTAATTGAATTAAAACACAGTAGGTTATAATAATACCAGTTAGGATGATCTAAACCCAGGAGGTTAAACTTTAACACTGGTTAAGATACCTTAACAGAAGGTTATAAAAACACTGGTTACGTTGTCTCAACCCAGAGAGACAAAGTTTTGATTAGGATCCATTGCAGTTAACATGTTGACAATTCTTGACAAGTTTTATCTCCTTTTTAAGTCCACAAAAAGTTTCATGTTAACAGCCAGCGTGCCTACCTTGAGTTCCGTCCTCTCTCTCTCTCCCTCGCACCGGTCTAAAGGGTGTGTGTGTGATAGTCCCTCAGCACTCGCCCCCTCTCGCTCTCTCCCACTCTCTCTCGCCCCGGTCTAAATGATTATGATAGTCTCTGAGTACAAGCCCTCCTCTCTCTCTCTCTCTCTCTCTCTCTCTCTCTCTCTCTCTCTCTCTCTCTCTCTCTCTCGCTCTCTCGCCCTCTCGCCCTCTCTAGGATTCGGACATTCCGACAGGCAGACCAAACAATGAGCGATGTGCGCTCTGCCTGCACACCATTACATCATCAGCATGCCCTTATAAGGACAGCTTTTTCAGAGGCTCGCAAAGTGTGTATGTTAAAGAGAGGGAGAGAAAGAGAGAGAGAGAGAGAGAGAGAGAGATCATGCTTGTTTTTGCTGCTGCTGTGTGTGTGCGAGAGAGAAATTTTGCTGTTGCGTCTGTCTGCCTGTGGTGTGGTTTGTGTATGTTTGTCACTGAGCGTAGAAAAGACCTGCACATACGTGTGACCAGAAGTGTGTGTATCTTGTACACGTGTGAACATAAGTGAAAGGAGATTTTGTGTGTGTGTGTGTGTGACTTTTTGTGTGTGTCTGTGTTTGCACAGTAGCATCCTGTTGTGATGTCATCGTATATTAGCAACACGTTTACACCTCACTAATTATCGTAAAGTTGTGCGTTTGTGTGCTTGTGTGCAATCCCTGCGTGGACATGATGGGTGTCTTTTTTTTGTATAAATTGAGTGGATCTTGGAGTCTCTATACAATGTGTCTGTGTGTATGTGTGTCTGTGTCGTTTAGTGTCATTCTGTGTGTGTGTGCGTGTTCGGTTGAGCGTGTGTCTGACTGTCTGTGTGTGTGTTTATGGCTTATGAATGTGTGTGTGTGTGTGTGTATGTGTTTGTCTTGTGTGTGTGTGTGTGTGTGTGTGTGTGTGTGTGTGTGTGTTTGTCTTATTTTTGTGTGAGTGTGTGTGTGTGTGTGTGTGTGTGTGTGTGTGTGCGACCGTTTTCCTCCTTGTGACTAATCGTGTTTGTTTTTCAAACGCAAACAATTATGTTAATTCCCCCGAAAAAAATTATTTGTTCTTTCCGCGTTTCCCGGCGACGTCATAAAGTTACTCAGTCGGGATGTACGTTTCAAACAGATATCTTCGGAATAAACATCGGACTATGGAGGCATCTCGCTTCCGAGAGCAGCGACCACTGAGGGTTGGGCCAACTGACAACATTTCTCTGAACACTTGTAGAATGATACAGGAAAACTTCCCGACCGCCACGGCTTAGCGAAGATTCAACGAAGATTGTGAGTGAAACATCCGTCATAACGTTTCCTGCTTCTGAAATTCGCACAATATTTGTAATTCGTAGTAAAATTAGGTAGATGTAATGTGCCGTCGTAATGGGCTCCAGTGCTTCCTATTGGTCGGTTTCAAAGTAGGTGATTGGTTGGGCTGCATCATTGCCTACTGCCCTGTCAGTCGGACCCCAAAATAACATGTTTCAAAGGGTATTCTTAGGAGTTAGATCAGTTTTTCTGCCAGACCTTTTGATGGATTGCAATGTTTGCCTGGAATTTTGTTGCACCAGCACAAGCCAAACCTTGGACATGGAATACAAAAGCAGTTTGTGTTTCTGTCCTGCAGTGTTATGTTCAATACGTACTTCAAACGTCTTTCATAAAACATAACATCTACTTTATAGATTTAGTACAACTTAATCCTGTTAACTGTTTGAAGTATGTGTGTGTGTGTGTGTGTGTGTGTGTGTGTGTGTGTGTGTGTGTGTGTGTGTGTGTGTGTGTGTGTGTGTGTGTGTGCGTGTGTCCAGTTAAACAACATTTAGTGACGGCCATTAACGAGGGTTGTGTGTTTCTCTGCATTTTCTGGAGTGGGCATGCTGTCACACACAGACACACACAAACACACACAAACACACGCATACTCACTCACTCACTCACTCACTCACTCACTCACTCACTCACTCACTCACTCACTCACTCACTCACACAGACAGAGACAGTCAGACACACAGACACACATACAGAGACACACCCACAACCAAATACTGACACACAAACACACACACACACACACACACACACAAACACACACACACACACACACACACACTCACACATCCGTAGGGGAGATAACCTGACATACATGACATCATCGGTGTGTGTGTGTGTAATCAGTTCCACATGTCTCTCTCTCTCTCTCTCTCTCTCTCTCTCTCTCTCTCTCTCTGTCTCTCTATCGCTCAATCTTGTCTTTACATGTAAACCCTCTCCCCCTCCCTCCCTCCCTCCCTCCCTCCCTCCCTCCCTCCCTCCCTCCCTCCCTCCCTCTCCCTCTCTCTCTTTTCATCTTCCTTTATTTGTTTGACTTTGAAGCACCGTTTGCCCTCCTCTGGTTCCCTCTCTCTCTCTCTCTCTCTCTCTCTCTCTCTCTCTCTCTCTCTCTCTCTCTCTCTCTCTCTCTCTCTCTCTCTCTCTCTCTCTCTCTCTCTCTCTCTCTTTTCCAAATTTATTCAATTACTTCATTCATCATTTTAAGCTTTCTGCACCTCATGCTTTTCTGTGTTAGAATAGTACATGTGGACACACACACACACACACACACACACACACACACACACACACACACACACACACACACACACACACACACACACACACAGACACAGACACAGACACAGGCATACACACACACACACACCCCGGTCCCAGCTAAACCCACCATAAGCCAACACACACTATAAGCCACTAAATAAGGGACTGTCTGCCTCTCGTAGGCCTTCAAAGTAATAGCCCCCCCAGGTGTAAACCTTCAATCTAAAAGTCTGAATCCGACCCCATCGTTGTGCGGTGACGTCAACAGGTGTGTGTGTGTGTGTGTGTGTGTGTGTGTGTGTCTGGGATGTCAACGTTTCCATGGTTACGATGTCCTAGGGCCCACAACAAACAACATAATGACCGCCTGGCATGCATACCGAATCGACACACTTTTGCGTCACCGTATGCACGCAGATTTCCTCCCGAAAACGCTTGTCTAAACGCGGAATAAAAAGTGAAGACGCGACGCCACTTTTGCATCTTCTGTTCAGACCGTCATCGTGTAAACGTAGCCTAAGAGCGAGCTCGTTAAGGGAATGCTCGTTAGGATAAATGAGAGACAGGGCAGTTAATTGGAGGCTACAGAGTGTACTCTCTTTAGAGTACATCTAAACAGTTTCATCATCGCTAGGACACACGTAAAATGGGTTTTAAACACAAACAGGTTGTTTAGTGTGGAACTGAAGTGTGTGCGCGTGTGTGTGTGTGAGTGTGTGTGTGTGTGTGTGTGTGTGGGTGTTTTGTTTTTTAAGGTTGGCAATCAAGATTTATTAGGTGTGATACATTTGAAGCGGTTGCGACATGTCTTTTAGAGATGTTCAGTAAGTAATTTTTAATTATGTGCGCACGCACGCACACACGCACACACACAGACACACACACACTAATAACAAATCACACACCAAAACGTATGGGCCCAGCTGTCAGGTGGGCTGTTGGGCCTACTTCCTGAAACCCTTTCATGGTTTCCTGTCGGATTAGCAGTGATCCGACCGGGGGGGGGGGGGGAGTGGCATGTGTCTGTCTGTCCGTCTGTCTCTCTGTGTCTCTGTCTTTCTCTCTCTCTGTGGCTTTTAAGAAAGTCTTGTTGCCATGGTGACTTGGCAAGAGACCGTTCCATATTGATAGTCTTATGAAGTGAAGTTAAGGCCTACAGACAGTGCTGTTGTGGGAGAGCGACGTTAGCATAAGATGGCTATGATAGCAGCTTGTGAGCTATGGTACAAGATAGCTACATTAGCATGATAACTTTTAGCATAAGTGCTGTGTTCACAAGAGTGGCTTGTTAGCAAGATGGTTATGTTAGCAGGCCAGCTATGTTGGCATACAAGCCATGACAGATTGTGAGCTATGTCTCTTATTAACTTAAAGGGATAGTTCACCGGTGGGAATATGAAGGTTTTATGAATTAAATAATTCAATGTATTATAAATGTGAAAAATAAATTGAAATTGCTTCATCCTAGCATGAAAAAAGGCAGAAAGAGTGTTTTCATGGTCTCTCTGGCTCAAAGTGAGAAAACCTCCAACTACCACAGTGCATTGCGCTCGCTGCCCCGCCCACCTGTTTCCGTTTAAAAGGGGGAAGGACCCATGCGAGCAATCAAACTTTATTCACAAAGTTATTCACGAACCGTCGTTGACTAGTTTTGACTCGTTTTTCCAAAAGCAATCATGCCCAGTGGTTGTTTGGTACCCGGTTGCACCAAAAAGTCGAGGTTGGGACAGAGTGTAAGTTTTCACGGTTTGCCAGTGAAAGACGCTCAGCGTTGCAAACTATGGCTGCGGGCGATAAACAACCCCAGAGTTGGAGAAGACACCGGGAAGGAAATTATAAAAGGAAAAACGATATGCAGTCTCCATTTCAAACTGGAGGATTTTGATGGAAGACTTTTCGGCAAGATAAGGTCCGTACTCAAACCAACTGCTGTTCCGTGCGTCTTCGCTGTGGGCCCGTGCCCAGATGACGAACAGGCCGGGGCTTCTAATGTACCTCCCGCAGCGAAACGCAGTCGCCTACAGGTAAGACTGTCGTAATATTCTACTATATTTCTGTGCTGCTACTAGTGAGCACTTCAGTTTACTGCTAGAGCTCACTAGCAGTGAAAAGGGTCCTATGTTCCCCGTGCCGTTTGCGACTCCCGGAGCTCTTAGTATATAATATAATTTGTATAATAATATCACGGCCAAAGGCTCTGCGCATCCGGTTGGCCGTAGCGCGGGGAGCTCTCGTAGGGATTGGGCTTCTCGGGGTTTGTTTACCGGCGTATGAAAAGACTGCGTCAGGTTCTCCGACGTCTCCCTCTTCCACCAAGGTAAACACATGCAATGGTAGTTTTCTCGGCCGTTATTTGGCAGTAATGGTAGAAAAACTAACATATCGGGGAACATGGGACCCTTTTTGGGAAAAGCGGTCCTTTGTTCCCCAGTCTCATACAAAGAGGGGAACATAGGACCCGGGGAACATAGGACCCGGGATCATAGATACGCTCCCTCGGCTGCTACCCGGGTCTCTGTGTGCTTAGCTTAGCTTAGCATACTGTCGATTTCGCTATGGACGCCGGGGATGAGTTTTGAACAAGCATTGCCCGTTGCCTTGCGCTAGGTATGTAGTATGTACTGTTGTGCCCACTGCACAACAAATTGCCGGCATGAGTTACCACTGAAATCAATGGGTCAGTGGGTGAGATCGGTCGTCAAGATGGTGGCGCAAAGCTACAGTGACGTCACGTGACCCAAACGAATAGCAGCTATCTGGGCAAATTGCTAAAATAGTTCAAAAACAAAGTAAAGCAGGAAAAAAGCCTTTTCAGTGAGTGATATAATCTAACATTATACTAGGAAGCAAATGCATATTGAGCAGTTTTATTCTTGTCCCTACATTCAATTTTTGTGTGTGTGGTACCAAAAACATGACAAACTAAATGCCTGTGTCATTACAGAACGCTGATAGTGGTCATGGCGCATTGACTCTCTCTGCATCCTCCAACCCGCTGAAGACCTTCCCTTTGACATCCACACTAGTGAAAACCTTTCCCTCGGACCAAGGACTATCGGTAAGATTCTGAAAAGGCTACTTTACAAATGATCTAAATCAAATATTTTGCCAATATATTACTTACACAAGATAACACTTTCTAACTTTCAACTAATCATTCTAAAGGAATAATATTTATATAATTGGTCATCTTTACAATTAAAAATAAACCTCTTTTGTTTTGCAGACATCGTGCCCCGACACACCTGGGACCCTTGATTCAAGTTTTAGCACTGTGGGTGAAGCAGACGAAAACTACCAGCCCAACACAACTGTCACCCCCACGTCAACGTCTTCATCAGAAGATGAAGGCATCAATGACTGGCACGGAAAGAAGATCATTGTGAATGAGTCCTGCTTGATGTCACTTTTCAAATTTTGCCAGATGTGCGGCAAGCCTCTGTCATCAAAAACTGTCTTTGACTGTGGGGCGCAAAGGAAGGTGACGTGGACATGTCTTGCTGGACATTCCGGGACATGGAGATCATCGCCTGAAGTGAGGGGAATGGCAGAGGTGAACCTCCTCGCAGCGGCAGCTGTTCAGTTCAGGGGTGGCACGTACACTGAACTGTCAGACTGGTGCAAGACCATGAATGTCCAAATGATCGCCAAGACTACATTTTATGAGATGCAGAAGGCTTACTTGCACCCTGCCATTGAAGACCTATATCAACAACAGAGAAAATAAATCATGGCCATAGTGTACCTAGAACAGGAGGATGGGAAGAAGCTACACTTGTCAGGGGATGGCCGGTGTGACACCCCAGGTTTCAGTGCCAAAAACTGCCATTACACCTTCATGTTGGACGACACCAAGGAGATTATTCACACAGAACTGCTGCAGGTAAATAAAAGATTAACACTGGAAAATAAAAATATATGTTATTATTGCTGCTGTGAAAATTATTATTCAATTCAAGTAAGTATTCAACTTTATTCTACAGAAGCCGGCAGCTCTGTTGCCATGGAACCACTCGGTTTCAAAAGGGGCATGAAGGAGATCATGGGTGATGGCTTAGATATTGAGGTGATGACCACGGACCGCTCAACATCTATACGCACGATCATGAGGGAAGAATTCCCCAATGTTCAGCATGAGTTTGACATCTGGCATACAGCGAAAGGTATGTATTTTTTGCCTTCCCTGTACACACACAACGAAACCTCCCCCATTTTCCAGCCCTCCCCATTCACAAATCATGTCCAGAGCTTTGCAGCACAGAGTGATTTATATATTGCAGATAAAAGGATGGGATTTGGCTGTACTTTACAAAAAAATACAACAAATGTTGTGAGGGGACCGAACTTATGTTACATTTATTCTTTCAGGTTTGAGGAAGAAGATACAGAGGAAAGGAGCAATTAAAGGGAACGAAATTCTTGCTGCATGGAGCAGGTCAGTGTTGGTTTGTAAAGTGCCAAGCTTTTCATTGTTTTGTAAGTTTCTAAATTACTAATTTTCTTTTCTTTCACAGGTCAATCATAAACCACATGTGGTTTACCTGTGCAACAAGCAAGGGTGATGCAGAGGTAAGGAATCAAAGGCTTTGTTCATCTGTTTTTTAGAGACCAAAAATATATAGGGCCCTATTTTAACGGTCTGAAACGCAAGTGGGAAGCGCAAAGCGCAAGTAGCTTTGTGGGCGGTTCTACGGCGCTATCGCTATTTTGCAGGCGGATAAATGACACTTGCGTCGCGGCGCAAGTGTCAAAAGGGTTGGTCTGAAGCAGCCTAGTTACCCGTAGGTGTGGTTTCGGCGTAACGTCCAACAAACCAATGAGAGTGCCAGCTCCCATCCCTTTTAAGAGCCATGAGCGCATTTGAATCGGACGAGTTGATATTTTGACAGCGCGTCTGCAGTCTCCGATGAGACAGATGCACATGAATTTCAAACTGCAAATGGCTCAGTTTATTGCCAAATAATATGGCCTAATTCACACATGGAATAAGGGGTTTTCATCCACAACTTCAGAAATACTGAGTCCTCAAATACATTTCGGCAAATAAAACGTATATGATATAACATATGATATGCGGTAACTGTGGTTCTATTTAATGATATACGCAATACATTATAAACATTGTTTCTAATCAGTATTGTATGCTATCCTAATATGCATGTGTCCCCGCGGTAATAGACATTGCCATTGATTGTATTATGCGTTACGTGTTTAGTTTGCGTGTGTTTAAACAGAGCACACACGCGCGCCCGCATTCTTTCATTCTTTTTAACACTCACTCGCGGTAAAACAATGTTTTTCACGATCAAATACTCATCAATCCTAAAAGTTATGGGCATGTAGGCCTACACGATGTCACATAAGAAAATATGTGTTTGCTGTACGGTGTTTGCAGATGCATTGATTTAAAAGTACAACTTATTACCGCTGCATCAGCTGTTCTTTCCCAAATAATTTACCAAGAATGTGCGGCTAGGTAGATGGGAGAAGCAAAGTGTATGCGCGAGGTGCACAAGCAATCCGTATGCATCGCATGCGCATGTATGCATGCGCCCTTAAAATAGCATCTGAACAACGCGCCACTGACTTTAAACCAGGTATTTCCTGGTCAGTAGCGCAATGGTATTCAGAAACGGCAAAATACCGTTTGCGCCAGAACACGCCTCCTCCTTCCGCCGAACCGCCACTTGGGGCGCATGATCAATCCCTAATTTACCGGCGAGTGGCGGTGGTGGGAAAAGAACGCTCTGCGCCAGTTGTAAACTAGCAACGACACATGCGTCAGTGACTAAGTCACTTAGTCTTAGTCTTATAATTGTAAATAATACTTGTTTCATACAGATACTGAAATGCAGATGGCAGTCCATTCTACACCACGTGTGTAATGAGCATGAATGGACAGAGGATGATGGACAAACAAACCGGTGTGGACATAATCCTCTAACAGCCCAGGAGCAAAGCAAGCGCCAATGGATGAAGAGGGAGTCTTCAGCGTTTGAAAATCTCGAATCGCTGGTAAATGACAAAAGGCTTTTGAAAGACCTGGAACAGATGGCCCTGTTCAAACACACTGGTGAGTTTATAATAGTTCTCCTTATAAGCTTGAATACTTTACAAAATCACTCCGTAATGATCATGTTTTCATTCTCATATTCTTTTCCCTTTTTATTTTATTGCATACAGGCCCGCTGGAGATCTTTCACAGTGCAATGCTCAAGTACCTCCCAAAAAGGCAGGGATTCTCTTTCCAGGGAATGAGAGAAAGGGGTCATCTTGCATGTTTGGAGCACAATGAAAACATTGTCAAAAGAAAGCAGGCCACAACCAAGACAGGTGTGTAGTAAAAGTGGCTCAATGAAGAATCAAGAATATAATTTTCACAGCTTACACGGTTTGCAGATTTAGCTGAATAATTCGGGTATTTCATTTGAAAAAAAGTACAGCATCTCAAATGTTGCCTTTATAGTCTTATCTATAATTATTTGTAATTTATTTTGCAGGACAACCACGCTTCAACCAAGTGTTTTGCAGGAGATCCAAGCAGTGGGTCGTGAAGCAGATTTTTATTCCACACACCACCCAGTTCATTGACACACTTGTCACAAGTGTCATAACCAGAAGACGAAACCCAACGATTCTATATAAGGTTTCAACATCCTCACTTGCCCTGCCCCAGCCTGCGCTGCCACCTAACATTGCACCAGTGCCAAAACCACCAAAGGAGGCGGCAGTGGCTGAATTAAAAAGGCGCTTCTGAGAGGGACATCTGACCTATTTTATCTATTTAAACGTATCTTTTATAAAACATTTGTTTTCAATCTTATCTTTGTAAATATTGGATCATTTTCCTTTGTGAATAAAATCTTATTGTTTTTACTACCTTACCTTGGACTCCTGTATAAACCCATGTTCACCATAACAAACTTCACTGCAATAATTATTTAAATTTCTGTCATTACATTTTTTGTTGCAAAGTAGGTTCAACATACAGCCATCATGTATGAATGTAGCAAGAATAGATTTATAATTATTTTAGGTATCATTTGTATATTACTGTACATCAAACATTTGCTAATTACAGTATTTCAGCATATCAAGTAGGCTATATGTAAACCTTTTCTCCCCAGTTGAAATAAGTGTTCATCTTATACAGCAGGCCTACTTTAGTGTAACATCATTTGGTATAGTAAACAAATCACAACAACCAACATGAATTTGAAGTTTTATTCATAAAATATAAACTATATACAAAAACAAAACGTATGGTGAGTTTGCTAAATATCACAGCTCATCTTGGGCATCTACCGTCTCCTGGTAGCCACGGTACTGCCCATCTTGTGTTGGGTAATTAGCCCTGATGGCCTGGACAACACACGCTGGCAAAACAAGGCGATTGCCTCTCCCAAGTCTCTCACCTTGCAGTATCCACTCAAGGAAATGCCGGTAAGACGTTAGCCTATACTGTCAATGAAAGAAAGAACAAAATTAGCAAAGCAAGATAAATTATGCCTTGAGTAGCCTACAGCATTACACAGACTTGAAGCTAACGTAACCTAGCCTATGCTCTGCCAATAAGGTCGGCTACTTTCGGATAACTACATTGTCACGTTCCCCGTGACTCAAAACTATTGTAGCCAATGTGTTAGTAAACAAACACTTACTCTGTGCTCAGACGTCCGTTTCTCCCGGCGGGCTTTGGCTGGCGTTTCCAGTTGACTTTCTGGGTACGGAAATAAGTGTCCAATACCCAACGGTTCAGATGAGGCGTAAAGCCTGGGTGAGATGTTGCACACACGGCCCCTTCCTCGCCAGATTCAGCCATTTCATCGCGAAGAAACTGGCATCGCTGAAATTCGCTGCAGCACAGGGACTCTTTGTGAGTCTCCATAGGTGAACAGAGCAAACAGGTACACCACCAGTTCACTCCGGCGCGATCCGGCTCCTCGGCAACAGGCAAGGCTTGTTCAGCTGCAGCCGCAGCAGCCTCCTCCTCTATTCGTCTCAGTTCTTCCTCGCTGTATTCTGGCTCATACAAATAGCCCTGAATATTACAATGCAGCAATATATTTTCAAACTCAGCTGTTGCTTCTGCCATGGTCAGAGGTTTGTGTCGGTCTCCCGTCCCTCTCATTCCCCCTCAGTACGCGAGCTGAGTGTGCAAGCGTGCAAGCTCCCGCCCCCTCTCATTCCTTATTGGTGGAAAAATTTCCGGCAAATTTGCCACCAAAAGTGTGTTGTAGTCCTCGGCCCATCTAGCGGGAAGAGAGGTTTCTCCCGAAATGACGTCAAACGCGTCATTTGACGTCATTTCGGGAGAAAATTTGATGAGAAAAAATGGGCCAAGGGGAGACTGGTTTAGACTGATATTTTTTTATATATTAATTTACATTACAATAGCGATTTTATAATGATAGAACTCCGGTTCTAAATGGGTGAACTATCCCTTTAAGAGCGGCGTTAGATTAGGGTTTTTTTAACAAGAGGGCTATGCTTTCAAAAGAGTGGCGAAGTCACGCCACTTCCCGTAGACCCCATGGGCATATATGTTTCATTGCAGAGAGGTAATTATTTTCTTGTCCCAGTCTTTATATGCCCCCGATTACACATATGTTGTTTGTGGATTTAAATGATAATATTTCATGTAAAGAGTTTGACCGTTTATTGTGCTATTGTTCAGCTAAAGGCTGTAAGCTGTGACGTCACGTTCCCTGCGACTGGCGTGGACAAGACCGACCATCTCACCATCGGCATTACTGAAACTCTCCACATGCCCGACTTATAATGGTTTTCGGAAAAAAGCGGTGAAGTTGAGCAGAGATATCGCCATGTCTGTACCAGTGTTCCATGTGTGGGTGGTGAAGTATATAATTTGTGTCGAGAGCAGCGAAGAGCTGTTGTTTACAAAGCGGCCTCACACAAAACCCAACATTATCAAACTTCTTCGCGATAAATTGTAGTTTTCTTTGCATAAAAAATAATTATCATTTAAGTCCACAAACCCCATATGTGCAATCCGGGGCATATAAAGACTGGGACCAGAAAATAATTACTTTCTCTGCATTGAAACCTATTCTATTTTACGATGTAGCTCCGCCCCTTGTTGATTTAAGTTTCCTGGCCAGGCTCCGCCCCTAACCCCCCCCCCCGCCCCCCTCAAGAAGTCCTAATATGGGTCTGAGATCAGACTGCAGTCAGACCAGGAGGAGAGTATTTTACTTCCCAGTCTATTTTTCATGTTTTGATGAAAGGCCTGAATTTCTAGATTCCCTCCCCCCTGGCGATGATGATGTCACTGTCTGAACCCCGACTTCCCCCTGCTCTCCCCTGATTAGCCAAGAAAGAGGATGAGGGAGAGCGAGAGGAAGAAAGAGAGAGAGGGTGGCAGAGACAAACAGAGTGAGAGACAGAGTGAGAGAGAGAGACGCCAGAGTGGCAAAGAGAGAGACAGACACAGACCGAGCAAGAGACACAGAGAGAGAGATAGACAGAGAGATAGAGAGTGGGAGAGGGAGGGAGAGAGGTAGGATGGAGGAGTTGTTTTACGGCTGTGGTGGAGAAAGATTTAAACGCTCTATTTAGCTTCAAGGGCTTCCTTGAGGTCGAAGAGGGAGAGTTCCCGGGACAAACATGTCGTCATGGAAACAGGAGACTGACGGGGAGAGTAGGGAGCTGAACCTCTCTCTAATTTGATCTAAGTATAACGTGAGCTCACTCTCTCAAAGTACATGCTCCTTGTTTCTTTTTCTCAGAACAGAAACATGTCATGAGATCACGTTTCCGCCGAGGGCGCGTCACGGGGGAAGGTTTTGGTGCGCGACCCAACAGAATTCTCTCTCTCTCTCTCTCTCTCTCTTTTTTTGTCTCCAACTCTATACCTCTCACTGACTCCTCTTCGTCTCTCTCTCTCTCTCTCTCTCTCTCTCTCTCTCTCTCTCTCTCTCTCTCTCTCTCTCTCTCTGTGTCTCTCTCTCTGTCTCTCTCTCTGTCTCTCTCTGTGTCTCTCTCTGTCTCACTCTGTGTCTCTCTCTGTGTCTCTCTCTCTGTCTCAACCTCACTCTCTCTCTGTCACCTTTTGATTCTCTCAGTCTCTCGGGCCCTCTCGTCTCTAGTTTTCTGTGGGCGTTTTAGAAGCCTTCGAGCCGAAGCGAAAACATTTGCAAAAACTACACAGGGTTAGCGAAAGAACTTGGCAGCCGTTAGCGGCTAGCCCTGCTAATGGCTAATGGCCGAGATAAAAGCAGTTGGAAACCGATCAAAATAATGAATAGGGCGACCTTCGGCTGATTTAGCGATGTTTCCAAACGGAGTCCATTGTAGCGTTTGTCGTGTAGTGTTTGCGTTGCCATACCGAGAGATTGTGCAATCTTAAGGAGGCTTGGTTGAGGTCCGATAACGGACTTGAGACGTAGACTCTGAGACTCTGAGAATTGATTCGGATAAAATATCTTCAACAAACGTGTGAGAATGTTTCAGCAACATGAGCCATTCCAACTTCAAAATAAAAGCTCAACGGACCACCAAAATAAAAGAGAAACAACAATAGAATATCTCTATCGGTACAGTACGTGCCAGGACGTACAAACAAGTGTGCAAGAGGGGGATGGGGAGGCTATGCAGAGTCTATGCTGTGAAGGAGGTGAGTGTGTGCATGTGTGTGTGCGAGTGTGTCTGTGTGTGTGTGTGTTTTGTGAGGACTTGAGCAGGCGCGTGTTTAATTGAGTAGGATGTGTGTGACCTCGCGTTGAGGGTTAAACTACTGGCTGTGCAGAAGCAGAAAAACATGAGTTGCTTCATATCTCTGAGGAGCTCAAAGAATCTCTCTCTTCGCCATAAAAGGAACCATGTGATGAAGGCACACACACACACACACACACACACACACACACACACACACACACACACACACACACACACACACACACACACACACACACACACACACACACACACACACACACACACACACACACGTGTGCATATATACACACAAACACATATACACACAAACGTATATGTGCATGCAAGTCATGTTCTATCCTTCTCTTAGACACACGTGCACACATGCAAACACACACTCACACACACACACACACACACACACAAACAAAGACACACAGACACACACGCACACACTCATAGACACAAACACACTACTTGACGTTCACTCCAAACAAACGCAGAGAATTTGGCAGAAAAAGCAAAACTCATGTAATTTGTTCCAATGGGATGTATTTAGCAACAACCAAAAAAAAAACATACTTCCCTCTCTCGTCTAACCTCAAGTTTTTCTTTCACACTTTCTCCCCACCCGCTCACTTGTGTTATCATGGCCGAGTGTGTTATTATCTCGCCCTCTGCCTCGAGTCCTTGTTCGCCCTACACCTGTGGACTTCACGAACATACCTCTCACACACTCCACTCGTTGTGTGAGAGGAGAGAGAGGAATGGTTTGTGACGAAGAGAAGGGGGAGGAGGAGGAGACGGGAGGGGAGGAGGAGGAGGAAAGGGGAGGGGGAGGAGCAGTAGAAGGAAGAGGAGAAGTTGAGAGGAGGGCTAAGAGTAGGAGGAGAGAGGAGGGGGAGGAGGAGGAGAAGGCGGAGGAGAGAGGAGGGGGAGGAGGGGGAGGAGGAGGAGAAGGAAGTGGAGGAGGAGGAGAGAGGAATGGGAGAAGGAGGAGAAGGAAGTGGAGGAGGAGGAGAGAGGAATGGGAGAAGGAGGAGAAGGAAGTGGAGGAGGAGGCGGGGGAGAAGTAGGAGAAGGAGGGGAAGGAGGAGGAGAGAATAGGGGGAGGAGGAGGAGAAGGAAGTGGAGGAGGAGAGAGGAGGGGGAGGAGGAGGAGAAGGAGGAGGAGGAGGTGGAGGAGGAGAAGGAGGGGAAGGAGGAGGAGAGAATAGGGGGAGGAGGAGGAGAAGGAAGTGGAGGAGGAGAGAGGAGGGGGAGGAGGAGGAGAAGGAAGTGGAGGAGGAGAGAGGAGGGGAAGGAGGGGGCAGGAGAGGGAGGAATGCAAGGCACGCCTGGAAAGGGGCGTTGAGGGGAGGGTGATCGGGGGGGTACAGCTGTGTCGGACCACAGGGTGTGGCCCCTCCGACAGTAACTGCTGGGAGGAGACGGACAAGGGCGCTAATGAGGGGCAGGTGATGAGGGTTGAGGTTAACGAGCAGAAGGTGTGTGTGTGTGTGTGTGTGTGTGTGTGTGTGTGTGTGTGAGTGTATGTGTGTGTAACTGAATGATAGAACCTGACTTTAAACGTTCAAAAGCAGGAATGTGTGTGTGAGTGACAGTGTTGGGAAGGATACTTTTAAAATGTATCCAGTTACAAAATATGGAATACATGCCCAAAAATGTAACATGTAATGTATTACGTTACATCAATCAGAGTATTGTATTCTGAATACTTGGATTACTTCCACATTGAATTGCATTTTATAAGTGTAGGAATGCGGCATCAAATCCTGCTTACTAAACAGGCCTATTCTGGTGTGTTCTTCTGTTCAAACTGGCTGAATGTCTCCCTGAAAGTACACTATATTATATAATTTGCAGTCGAGGAACAAAGACTATAAGGTTATGTTTATGCGAAAGATATTAGCCATTACGTCCAAAAAAAGATTCACTGAGCTAAGTGCATAGGTATTGCCTATAAAATCCCCTTAAACTAAAAAGAGAGAGAGAGAGAGAGAGAGAGAGAGAGAGAGAGAGAGAGAGAGAGAGAGAGAGAGAGAGAGAGAGAGAGAGAGAGAGAGAGAGAGAGAGAGAGAGAGAGAGAGTTCTGTTGGTCGCACACCAAAACCTTCGCCTGTGATGAAGAGGAGTCAGTGAGAGGTAAAGAGATGGAGACAAAAAGAGAGAGAGAGAGAGAGAAGATTGTTTAATCATTGGAAAAAAAGGTCACATTTTTAAGTTTGTTTTAAAGCATATGTTTCATGTGGTCTCTGTCCAAATATCGAATAGACATTCCTTCTCCTCTTGACTCCATGTTGAGACACGACTCATTTTCACCCGACGGTCCGACAATGTGCTGCTAGTCTTGGAGTAACCGCTAATCAAACAATAATTCCCATAATGAGCGCGGCTGAGCGGGTGCCTGTTACGTCCAAAGAGGCGTAGGGCCTATGCTTTTTAGAACTGGATCGGATCGAGGACCGTTCGCTTTCACATCTCAAGCGAACCATACCAGGGTTTGTTTGGAAGCGAACCGAGACCAGCTCTTCAGGGAGGTCTTGGCCGGCTGATTTGGTTCGCATCAAAGTGAGGCGGTTGCATTCACACCAACGCAAACCTACCGAACCAATGGACCAAACTTTTTTAGTGCGCACTAAATGCTGTTGTGGTGTGAAAGCAAGAATAATCGTCATGTAACCATTGATTTCAACAATGTAACTGTATTCTAAATACCAACAATTTAAGTTGTAACTGTAACGGAATACAGATACTAATAATTTGTATTCTGTATACGTAACGCCGGTACATGTATTCCGTTACTCCCCAACACTGGTGAGTGAGAGTGTGCTTGCCTGCCTGCGTCTGAGTGTGTTTCTGTCGGAATGCGAGTGCCTGCGTGTGTGTGTGTTTGCCTGCGTGCACGTGTGTTTGCGTGCATGTGTGCGTACCTATGTGTGTGCGCATGCGTTTACGTGTGTGTGTGTGTGCAGGGAGACAGCAAGCTTGTCAGGAAGCAGTCAGCCTTGCTCAGGGACACCTCATCACTGAGCCACACCAACTCCTGAGCTACTGTCGCCCCTCTGCAGAAGAAGAAGAAGAAAGAAGGAACTGAAACACTGCGCGTGGTGCTAGGAGGGGCAGGAGGCAGGACACGATAATAAACGGTTTTCGCCGGCGGAGTGATCACATGGTACAAGAATGTCCCGCAGCTCTTGTTATTCCACGCAGCGCGGTGATGTCATCCTGCTCCCCTCTCTCCAACCAGATGGCACGGAGATGTGTATCTCCGCGGTGCTGCTCGTAAAAAATAAGCGCCCCCGAGGTGGGGAGAGGTTACGTCATTAAGGCATGACGAATGAACGGCTACTGTGGAGGTAGAGGGGGTTGCCTGGTAAACGGAGGGTTGCTGGTTGGATCCCCGGCTCCTCCTAGCGTCGAGGTGTCCCTGAGCGAGACGCCTCACCCTGACACCTCGTGCCCACTGCATCCATCCGTTGACTGATCACCATCGACTTTGAATGGGAACAGACGCGCAATGCATTGTGGATCCGTGCGCTCCGTCAAAAAGTAGAAAAATGTTCAACTTTTTCCGCAGCGACGGATCCGTCATCCAATCAGATCGCGTATGCAAATTTAAGCATTGTGACACTACTCGGGCACTGACGACCCTGGAAAGCTCCCCCATCCGTCAGCCACGCCTTCTGACGTCCTTTGACGGACGGTGCAGTGGGCACGAGGTGTGACTGTGGCTGACGCCCTGAGGGGACGACTCCGCTGTCGGTGTGTGAATGTGTGTATGAACCGTTGAAAATCACTTCAGGTAAAAGCGTCTAAGTGTAAATATACTGTGCTGCTTTTTCTTCTGGCTTTTTCGGGGGGCTACGTTGCTGTTGTGTTTGTTCCATTTACCTTTACATTCAGGGCGTTTAGCAGACACTTTTCATTCAAAGCGACTTACAATAGGTAGTGCCAGGCACTTTTTTCTATGAACACCCTTACTGTACCGACAGAGATATATTGTTGTTTCTCTTTCTTCGGACAAATGGACTTATCGTCAGTTACTTTCGATAAAGGTGCCTGATAAACGCCCTTAATGTAAAATGTTATAGAAGAAAGATACTGCTGCATTCTTATTGGTCAATGAGCAACAGTCGTGCAGCCTCCCCCAGCCCCAGAGTCCAATCAGACTCAGACCAGGTGAGGCTGCTGAGACCAGACATCCTTTACATTCAGGGCATTTAGCAGACACTTTTATCCAAAGCAACTTACAGTGAGTCCATTTGTCTTTAGAAAGAGAAACAATAATATATCACTGTGGTTACAGTAAGAAACACAGAAGGAGACGTCACTACACAATGCTAAGTACTGTTAAGTGCGTACATAAGGATTGTCATGCTAGTGGGTAGCATTTTAGCATGATAGCAACCAAACAGGGCTTGGGTGTGATGTAGGTCACTCTGTGTAACACACGACTGACAAGGAGGGCCGCAAAGAGTGTATGTGTGTGTATCTATCTGTGTGTGTGTGTGTGTGTGTTTGTGTGTGTGTGTGTGGGGGGGTATGTGCACGTATGTGTGACATCTGTTAGCGGTTAGCCTAGCACTCCGGTTCTCAGACCCCTGCTGATCCCGGCGTACCTCGGGCAAACGATGAGGTCATCCCTCCGGGACAGCTGTCCCGTTGCCAATAAGAAAGAGAGGGGGCGGGACTTGCGTCACACCCGCCAATCAAGTGTCCCTCCCTTCCAGCTTGTATAATCTTTGTTTGTATTTTTTTTTTTTATTGTATGAATTATTTTTACAGTGTGTTTAGTAGTAATGGATATTGGTTGGTTGTGTGTGTGTGGTGTGTGTTTGTGTGTTGGTTGAAAATGTGTGTGTGTGTGTGTGTGTGTGTGTTGGTTGAAAATGTATGTGTGTGTGTGTGTGTGTGTGTGTGTGTGTGTGTGTGTGTGTGTGTGTGTGTGTGTGTGTTGGTTGTAACTATTTGGTTGTGTGTGTGTGTGTGTTGGTTTAAAATGGTTGGTTTCGTGTGTGTGTGTGTGTGTGTGTGTGTGTGTGTGTGTGTGTGTGTGTGTGTGTTGGTTGCAAATACCAGAGTATTGGCCTGTCTGCTGGTTTATCTGACGATTAATTAGATTAGTATTAATTAATGATTGAATCCCAATTGCCTAGCCTTATGTAAACACGGTGTAGGTTTTCATGGTGTTGATGTTATTATAGTATGTAAGGGGAGTAATATTTTGTCTCTTGTGTGTGGATAGTGAGCAAGATAATTCTCGAACACAGATAGATACAGAAACACACACACAGGCATGCCCGTGAACATACACAAACAAACACACGGACCGGACACACACAAACACACAGACACACTCTGGCTGCTTGGTTAGTTAGTTTCCAGCTGCTGTCGACAGATGTTTAAATTCTCAAGCCGACAGAACTACGTTTTACTGAAGATACACACACACACACACACACACACACACACACACACACACACACACACACACACACACACACACACACACACACACACACACACACACACACACACACACACACAGCCACACATTCAGTCCAGCGGCAAGCAAAGCAAAAGTCGTCCCTCTTCGTATGATTTCACACAAACAGCCAACGTTTCCATGGTGACCTCGTGATGTTACAACTTTGATTAACAATGTGTTTCTCTCTCTCTCTCTCTCTCTCTCTCTCTCTCTCTCTCTCTCTCTCTCTCTCTCTCTCTCTCTCTCTCTCTCTCTCTCTCTCTCTCTCTCTCTCTCTCTCTCCATTTCACACAGGATATTATTCATGGAGGCGTGTGCTTCCTTTCCTGCATCGCCGTGACCACAGACCTCACTGAAGACATCCACTCATTACGTCATCGCACACACTCACCCAAACTTTTTGGGCCTTTTTCGGCTTTCAGTCACAACCTCTTCACCCAATCATCCTCCAACTGGACTGAAGTGTTTGGTGGGGTCGTCCCACTGGCCTCTCTCTGTCTCTCTCTCGCTCCCGCCGTCCCCCCTCACCTCTCTCTCTCCTGCTCCAGTAGGTTGGTGAACTCGTCACTCTTCCTGATGAACTCCTGGTGGTTCTGCTTATCCCTCTCCATCTGTCCCAGGGCCTGTTTATACGACTGCTCCGCACGGAGGAGCTGGTCCAGCATGCGGCGGCACGTCTCCCGCTGCTTCTCCACCAGCTTGTCCAGCTGAGGGGGGCCAGACCGTTACCACCACAACCTTAGCATGTTAGCATGTTATAATGTTAGCATGTAAGCACATCTCCCGCTGCTTCTCCACCAGCTTGTCTAGCTGTAGGACGAGACATGTTAGCATGTTAACACGACCGTAGCATGTTAGCACATTGACCATAGCATGTTAGCATGATGACCTTAGCGTGTTAGCACGTCTCACGCTCCTTCTCCACCAGGTTGTCCAGCTGCAGGGTCACACTGCAACCCTCAGTGTTACCAAGACGACCGAAGCATGTTAGCACGACGATCTTAGCATGTTAGCATGATGATAGTAGCATGTTAGCATGACTTCAGCATGATTAGCATAGCATGTAATCACGACGACCGTAGTATGGTAGCATGAAGACTTTAGCATGTTAACATGAAGACTTTAGCATGTTAGCATGACGACCTGAGCATGTTAGCTCTGGGGCCTCACCTCGGCCATGGGCTTCTCGTAGATGTCCTCCTGGAACACGCGGTCCCTCCCCTGGACCCCGTCCCGCTGTAGGGCCTGCAGTACCTGCTGGGGCACTACAAAGCCGTACTTGGCCTCCAGCAGAGCCAGATCGATCTTCTCCGCCTTCAGCACGGTGATCACCTCGTCTCGGGCCTGGGAGGGGAGGCGGGGTATGGAGGGGGGGAGGGGAGGGGAGGGGGGGTATGGACGGGGGGAGAGGGGGGAATGGAGGGGGGGAGAGGGGCGGGGGGGTTGGATATTGTTAAAGCCCCGAGGTATTTGAGATGGAATTGTGTGTTTGTATTTGGCAGTTTCTGTTGCAACCCTTACCCCAAAAGGGGGTAAGCTGAGCAGAGCGGGTTGACTGGTAACTGGAAGATTGCTAGTTCCCTCTCGCTGAGTTTCGAGGGTGTCCCTGAGCGAGACGCCTCACCCTGCCTGCTCCCGACGAGCTGGCTGTTTCCCTGCGTGTGATTGTGTGTGGATGTGTGAATGAACCCCCTTAATGTGATCCACACACAAAAATGTATAATGTATAATACCTAATCATAATAACCTGCATGTCGCTCCTAGTAACAAACTCTGCGTATCCAAGCATCCTTAAATCTGTAAATCACTAAATTATGTTACATCATCATATATATATATACATATATAAGAATATATGTATTATTTTGCAGGTCCAGCGATATGAATATCGCACATGCGCTCACGAGATTCAGATTACGAAAATGGTTCCGAAAAAATAGAATGCATATCATTTTTTTGTCATATCTCAATTCGTATGAATATCATCACAGAAAGACCAAACATTGAAAAATGTTTTTTTTCCAATATCGTGCAGCCCTACATACCGATACATCATCCGATATATCTGACCAATCAGAGCTCACCCCTCAACGGGCGACGCCCACTCCCCTGTCTCACCTGTAGCTCCCCCTCCAACATACTGAGCAGGAAGAGCAGGTCGTCCCGGGATAGCTCCCGCCCCTTCTCCTTCCTGTCACCGCCGGCCCCGCCCCCCACACCCCCCAGGCCGCCGGCCCCGCCCCCAACTCCGGCGTTTGGGGGCGTGGCCCCGCGGACCGTCTTGTGGTTCCGCTGAACGGTCCCGGTTTCCCCGCCCGGTTGCTCGCGGTAACGGCTCCGCCCCCCGCCGGCCCGCCCCGGTGGCTCCTCCCTCTCGGCGCTGCGGCGCGTCCTGGGAGGCGGGGCCTTGGTGGCGTCCTCCAGGCTGTTGCTACGGGATCGCATGTCTCCTCACCTGCCACACGCACACACACACACACACACACACACACACACACACACACACACACACCACACAATGGTGTTAATTTGGTCCTGATGATGCAGTATCATGTTATGCTGTGTGTGTGTGCGTGTGTGTTTGTGTGTGTGTGTGTGTGTGTGTGTGTGTGTGTGTGTGTGTGTGTTTGTGTGTGTGTGTGTGTGTAAGACTCTTTGTGTTCTTGTGTGTGTTAGTGTGTTATTGTGAGTTTATCAATATGTGTGCGTCTTTGTGTATACTGTAAAAAATATAAAGGACCATTTATTAACACATAATAAACGTCTATTAATGCAAAATCACTGTTTGCATTAATATAAAATAAATTCCAATTCTTCCAACTCATTATTTGCTAGACTGAAAATTAGAGTAACCGTGGTGACATTTGACTCAAACGTAACTAAAAGTCGTGTTGTTGTTGCCGTCAGGAAGCGAGAATCTGCAAATTATTGAAAAAGGTGGCGAAGAAGATGGCGGAAGCCGGTGTCATGCCAATGTAGTTTCCCCCTAGTGTATCATCATCAACAAGCATTCAGTATGTTACACACTATGCTTCTGTTACAAGAGTAGCGTATGTTTGTGAGCGAGAATTGCAATGTGTGTGTGTTGTGGTGGGATTTCTAATAACAACTTATCTAATTCACTTCAACTAGCTATAAGCAAAGAGGAATCGGAGAGTCCAGGTCAAGTATAGATGGAGAGTTTATTGCCACCCGCAAACGAGAGACAACAAAGCCGAATGGTATTCGCGAATACACACTCCTGAATGAATCTCGGACAGCTCCTTATATCCCCAATCCTTTACACAATACAAAGTTGGACTTTCATCAAATATTGATGTGCATAGAATGTTTTTCTGGGTCATACTGTGTGGATGTCAGCATATTCTCATGTCTTCTGGATCCCAATGTGACCTTAGAACATATATTATCCTTATACAAACAGAGATGATGCACACGTGTGAATGTAAGCATTGTCTTCAGAGAGTACATCAAAATGGGAGTAGACTGGACTCTCTTGGTGTGACACATCAGATGGGAATGGACTGGACTCACTCACTGGTGTCACACGGCACATAACATCTAGGCTAAAGGTGATCAGCTGTTTTCCACTATTAAAGTATCTATATGATATGTAGGCCTAATAATAATCATAGTTTAACATAAAATGTAAGGTTAATTTCTACCACAGTGTGACTGTCCACTCAGCAAGTGAGTGGACGAGCGAGCAGAGCGAGCAGTTGCGCATGCCAGTTTAGTGAATGAACGAGTCTGGTTGTGTCTGTGCAAACGTGTTCTGTTAAGTTAGTGGAACTACGAATAAAGAACCCAGCTGGTCAATAATCGGTGGCCGCTTCATTCCGACCTATAAGCAGACCCACTGCCACAAGTTAAGGGTGTTACCCCCTAGAGAACATCGGCCCTGGAGGGAACTTGTCTCCTGTGCTCCTTGACTACGGTCTGGGAGCCGACAGCAGGAAAGGTGTAACACTTCGATTTCACCCAAGGCTGAATTAAAAATAAATGTCTTTCTAAATGTTGGTCATCAACGAGGTTGTAAACGTACTGTGTGACTCCTTGTGTGTCTGTGTGTGTGTGTGTGTGTGTGTGTGTGAGTGTGCGAGTGCTCAATAACGTGTCTTTGACTCTGTGTGTGTTCTTGTATGCGTGTGTGTGCGTGCTTGTATGAATGTGTTTGTGTTTCTGTGACTGTCTGTTCTTGTGTGTGTGTGTATGCGTGTGCGAGTGCATATGAATGTGTATGTGACTGTGTGTTCTTGTGTGTGTGCGTGTATGAATGTGCGTGCGTCTGTGACCCTGTGTGTGTGTGTTTGTGTGTCTGTTACTCCTTGTGTTTAAGGTGTGTGTTCCTGTGTGTCTGTCTGTGACTGTGTGTTACGCTGTGTGTATGAATGTGTCTGTGTGTGTCTGTGAATGTGTGTGTGTCTGGTGTGTGTATGTGTGTGACCTCATGCTTTATGAGCAGTCCCCTGAGGACACCGCCCGCCACGGAGCCACATGACTCATAGTGTGATGTCACTTCCTGCCACACAGGAAACCCAGATTCCACGCCTCTGATCGGTAAATTACAGACAGAAGGGTGGTTGTGTGTATGTGTGAGTGTCTGTCTGTGTATCTGTCTGTTTTGTGCTTTTTGCATACGTGTGTGTGTGTACCTGAGTTTGTGTGTGTCTGTATGTGTTTGTTTTTTGCTTTTTTTCAATGTGTGTGTGGGTGCTGGGCATTTTGCTTACATCTGCGTGTTTGTGTGTGTGTCTGTGTATGTGTGTACTTTGCCATACATCTTTGTGTTTGAGTATGTATATACGTGTGTGTGTATGTTTGTGCTATGGCCTACATCTGTGTGTGTGTGTGTTTAAATCCCACAACAAATCAACATTCACCCATTCACCTATTCCTACACACATTCACAGACACTTATTTACACACACACCTTCACCCATTCATACACGCATTCACACACCGACGGCAGAGTCGACCCCTCAGGGCGACAGCCAGCTCATCAGGAGCAGTCAGGGTGAGGTCGTCTCGCTCAGGGACACCTCCACACTCAGCTACGAGGAGCCGGGGAATCGAACTAGCAGACCTTGTGTGAACTTGTCACAGAGTATTGTCCGGGTGATGCGGATGTCACCCCTAGATACGGTGTTGCTTCACCCCTAGATAAGGGTGACATCGTCAATCTACTCTAGCCTTGAGGCAGTCTCTCTCATCAGCCTCCACTTGGCCCCGCCCCCTTCGCTGTAAATCTATCGCCCTGCTCGTTTCTGAGTTACAGTCATTACCACACACGCAGAAAATTCATACAAAAAGCACAAAACAAACACACACACACAGACACACACTCAGGTACACACACACACACACAAACACAAGCACACACACACAAAAAGCACAAAACACACGCAAGCGCACACACATACACACACACATGTATGCAAAAAGCACAAAACACACAGACAAATGGACACACACTCAGGCACACACACACAGACACACGCTCAGAAACACACACACACACACACACACACTCCCACGCTGTAAAACAGACGTTGGTTGTGATCACCTGTGCAAACAGCGAACCCAAGCTGGATTTCTTTAGAAGGTTGCTCAGGCGCCGCATAACATCGTCAACAGCGATATTGACTGATTGATTAGACGGAACGCGTCGACTGTTCCCTGGCCCCGCCCCAAGAATGGCCAATAAAGCGCCTCGCTACGTGAGTCAACGCAAACAAGTCGTCTCCGTGACTCAAAGAGACGTGAGACCGTTTACATCCCAGACAAGATGAATTTCTTGTGGGGAAGCATCAGAGAAAAAAAAGAACAAAGCGCACCTATAAGCTATCTAGGATTGTCCAAGTTCCACACACTATTACTGTCAACGACTAAACTTTTCTACAAATATATATATTTCTATAAGGACGTTTCCCTTCTGAAAGTATTCTGACAAAATTCTGACAAAAGCGCATTGTGAAACACCAAAATGTTGTCAGTTTGAGGAGGAATATATATTTGAATCGGATTTGTGTACGCCCTGGCACTTAATGCACGCACTTATTGTGTGTTTGTACGTCCTGGCACTTAATTAAATTTTAATCTTAATTCATACTTTATTTTTCCGTTAGGAACTTCAGATGTTGAGGAGCAGCAGGGTGTGTCCATACCCAACAGTACATACAATAAACAAAAGAAAAACACGCACACACTCGCAAACATACACCATCAGCCCTGCAGAAAATAAAAATAAAAATCCTTGCCTAAGCCTAATAAATATATAGTATTATTACCTCCATACTGGAGGATAAATAAATAAATAATTTAAAAAGATTCCAGGTATTAAAACAAGAGGATACAGTTCAAGGAGGGGTTAAACCATTCAAGAGTCTTATGGAT